>NC_061508.1:345960173-346144794 GCF_022539505.1 Lolium rigidum
TGCTCCATCGGATCTTTCCGGTCGGAGTCCTCCTCTTCCCGCGAGCCGACACGGAG
This sequence comes from Lolium rigidum, assembly GCF_022539505.1. NCBI lineage: Eukaryota > Viridiplantae > Streptophyta > Magnoliopsida > Poales > Poaceae > Lolium > Lolium rigidum. The sequence goes on from NC_061508.1 coordinate 345,960,230, forward strand.
CGAACCGGGGGGGGAGGAGGTCACGCGGCGAACATCCGCCGCGCTATCGGAACCGGGGGAGGAGTCAGCCCGGCTTCTCCGTACGGTACGAGGATGACAAGTCCTTGACCGATGGGGAAAGCGACCTCCGCTTCCCTCGCCGGCAGGGAAAGCGGAGGAGGAAGCGATGGCAGTCGGCTGCTCCGAGCTTCACCTCTCCCGAGGAGGAGGAGGAGGAGAAGGAAGAGGAGGAGGAGGAGGAGGACGACACCTCCTCCGACGAGCCACCGGGCAAATGGTTACGCCGGCCGCGACCTCGGCGACTTTGAAAGCGAGCGGCCGACGAGCGACGGCGGCGGGGAGACCGAGGACAATGAGGGGCCGGTCGGCGGCCCGCCCCAGGTGACGACGGAGGCCCGCGGGAGTAGCGCCGGCGGCGGCGGCCGGCGGCCGACGAGGGCAGCGACGGCCCGTAGATAGGGCCTTTAGTATAGGACCGGTAGTAGTAGAGAAGTGTAATGGCCGTCTCTCCAACCCCAAGTAGCACATGTAGCGTACTACGTTGCGGTCAAAACCCACCGGCGGGCAGCGACGGGCAACACGATAGAGCCGGGAACAACTTAGGGCTGCGGCTGGCCCTGGTCCCTCCGAGCGACGGCCCGCAAAGCCTCCGGTACACACGTCCGATGCTTGATGCAAGGGCGTGCCACCTGACCTATACCGGTCGGGAAGGTGATAGAGATGCCTCGCTTAGTTTCTGCATGGCATACACGTAAACATTAAATACGAGCCTCGATCGGCTCTCAGGTTATCCTATGAATCGGCTCAAGGAGCCGATCCACCCATGATTCGTACGAGGTGCACGAATATATGGTGGTCCTGCTTGATCAAGATAAAGCTAAAGCGATCTACGACGATTTAGGGTTTTCACCGCATAATCGGATCATCCTACTCACGATTGGGCCTCGCGGCCACGCACGGTGATCGTAAGCCAATCCTAGACAAGGCCTAAAAACCAACACGATGTTGATCCCCGGAACATCCTGTCTGGGACTAGCAAACGACACCCTACGTGCCGCTGGATCCTCCAACCCTTTGTAAGGCCTAACTATTGCAGATATTAAACTAATCCTTGAAGAACAAGGAGCAACCGTAACGGATCGGATCTACTAAATAATGATCAAGCGAGGTGCCGCCCCTACACCTAAGATAGGTGTAAGGGCGGCTAGATATGCAAGGGTTGCACTACGATAGCATGTAATACGAAGAACAATGCTAACCCTAACGTATCTAAGATAACTACGTTGCTCGCCATCAAAAAGGCTTCGAGTACGAGCAACGCATGAACAACGAGCATAAGCTTGTCGTTGCCTAGATCGCAAGATGCGATCTAGGCAGCATGATGCTTACCGGTAGAAACCCTCGAGACGAAGGAGTTGGCGATGCGCCGAGATTGATTTGTGGTTGAACGTTGGTTGTTGTTTATTTCATAAACCCTAGATACATATTTATAGTCCAGGGGACTTTCTAACGTGGGAATAATCCCAACCGTGCACGAGGCAAACTCTAACTAACCGACACGTAATCTACTATGTTATAGATACAAGGGCAAACTAGCCCAAACTTTGCATAACAGGCCGATTCATGTATTTCTTCCACGTATATTCCTTAAATCCATCTTGATCGCGGCCCACCCTCGACTCGGTCAAATTACGGTGATAACACATGCCCCCCTGGTTTTGGAATTGATAATTCCAAAATCACTCTGCTTTCCTTCGTTGGGTCATGTCGTGGCAGAACCGTCGCAGTATCCTTCATCATGATGCCTTGCCTTCTCAACTTCTCCGCGTGACCTGGCAGTTTTTTTTCCTTTAGGCACCACTTCCTCGGAAACTGCTGTGGCATTGAATTTCCACTATACCCCCTTTTATTTAACCGCTCCGAACAGTTTACTTCCGCATCCCCTTCGCATTAGCACTCCCAAAAGCCCTCCTGCGCCACCATGTCTTCTTCCTCCTCTGCTCCATCGGATCTTTCCAGCCAGTCCTCCTCTTCCCGCGAGCCGACGCCGGAGCCGAACCAGGAGGAGGTCCACGCGGCGAACACCCGCCGCGCCATCGAAGCCGGGGAGGAGTCCAGCCACGACTTCTCCGTCGCAGTGCCGAGGACGACAAGTCCTTGACCGACGGGGAAAGCGACCTCCGCTTCCTCGCCGACGGGGAAACGGAGGAGGAGAGCGATGACGATCGCTTCTCCTGCGACTTCACCTCTTCCGAGGGGGAGGAGGAGGAGAAGGAAGAGGACGAGGAGGAGGAGGACAACACCTCCTCCGATGAGCCGCCGGCCAAACGGTTCTGCCCCTGGCCGGGGAACCTCAGCGACTTCGACAGCGACGACGACGACGCTGATGAGGAGGACGAGGACAATGAGGGCCCGGTCGGCGGCCATTGGAGCAGCGACGACGAGCCCACCGGGAGTAGCGCCGACAGCGGCGACGACGGCGACGACGAGGGCAGCGACGGCCCGTAGATAGGACTTTTAGTATAGGACCAGTAGTAGTAGATGGGGCAATGTATCCCCTAGTACTTCCTTTTGAGAGCAATCAGCTCTTTATGTAAGAAATCTTGCTTATTAATGAAGAACTTCTCCCAATTTGATTTTGCCGATTTCCTTTGAGCTTAATTTAGCCGATCTCCTCTCATACTGATCTTGCCAATTTGTCCCCTTAGCCAATGCGTAATGAGCCGATAGCAACGCATCGGTCCTTTAAAATTCATCCTCCAATTCTTCAACTGATGATTTGAGATCTGGTGGATAATGTAGAGTCTTCAGGAAAGCCTTTGAATTCTTCCAACCAGACCTAATGGTCTTCTTCAAACACTCATCATTTTGTGAAGAAGGTTGCGACGAAAGATCAGCCGATGGTACCCCAATCGGCTCCTAAACAGAGCATCTACCAGGCCTGCTGCCCCCCGAGCCTTACTCGAGGCGAGAATGTTGGTGAGGATGCACCAGAGCCGATCACCTTTCCTCTTCTGTCAACACTGCTGAACTAGTACCAAGGGCTGAAAATCCTCGACCAGAAGGTTCAGGAACCCGAATCGGCTCAAGGCAGCTGAGGAAGCTCTCATTGTTTTACTCCCTCGAAGAAACAGAAGGCCCCACAGCTGAACTGGACTTGGTGGAGAGACTTGGCGAAGATCCGGTAGACCTTGTATAATTGCACTAGAGTCGATGGCTGCGCATCGGCTTCGTTTCTTAGTTCTAAAGTCGATGCCCTTGCATCGGCTGTCCTCTCATGAATTTTTTTTTACTGGCCAATTTTTTCCTATCGGCCCCAATATTTCACTGCACACATGTTCTCCTGCACACATGTTCACATGTTCATCATGTTTAGGTGCCCCCCGAGCCGAATCTGTCAGGGAACGGCAGATATCGGCTCTGTAATCTGTACGTCGGCTCCGGTAGGATCAATGTTGAACACAAGCAGAACATGTGGTGAAGATAATTTTGGCCGATTGCTGGAATCGGCCTCCATATTGATCGAAGTGTTCAATGAAGGCTCTGTAATGTTCCTTCATAGATCTTTGGGGCCAATCCAAAGGATCGGCCTCGCCACATTTCTCATCGATTTGTTCTTGCTACTCGGTCAGGCCAGTGGATAAGACCAGCCTAACCCTGCCCTTCGTCACATCGATGCGCTCGCAGTCGTCCAAATTGATACATGAGAGTGGCTCTTGGCCTGCTTGCTTCCCACGCGTTCATGCCGGCCGTTGAAATTTCGGGCTGAGTCATCGGCCTGGACGACCTCTACCTCATCTCCATCCCATTGTATTATGCATTGGTGCATCGTGGAGGGAATGCAACAGTTGGCGTGGATCCAATCTCTTCCTAGCAGAACAGCATAGGTGCTCTTGCTATCGACGATGAAGAACGTCGTAGGGATAGTTTTCCTTCCTATGGTCAGATCCACATTCAGAACACCTTGTGCGTCAGACGCTTGGCCGTTGAAATCGCTCAAAGTCACGTTGGTCTTGATTAGATCCGAGCTAGAGCGTCCCAACCGACGTAGCATAGAGTATGGCATAATGTTGACTGCCGCTCCGGTGTCCACCAGCATCTTATTGACAGGCCTCCCATCGATATAACCTCGCAAGTACAGGGCCTTCGGATGTACGTAGCTTCTTTCTCGTGGCTTCTCAAAGATAACCGGCCGTGGGCCGCGATCAAGTTGCGCCACGGGTGCCTCGTCTAATCCTGGAGCGCGAACTCCGAAGGAAGGATGAACACCATGTTTGTACCGGCCGATGTTTCGTCATCGGCTTTCCTTTGCTTGGGGCGCCACTCCATTTTCTCGTGGACGACCCTCTTCATCCGGGGTTCACACGAACTTTCGCAGCCGGATCAGGTCGCGCCTTCCTTAGCGTATGCGGATATATCCTTTCGGCTTCCTCCAAGCCGCGCAATCGCTCGAACCCTGCGCTTTTGGGAACGGCTGAGTCCATCGGGGCACCACCTTGGCCGGTGGTACTGTCTTCTTCTTCTTGTCCCTCGTCTTCTGAATCCTCGAGATCTTCCGGCCGAGGGGACTCGAGCACGTTTGCTTTGTGGTGGGAGAGGCCCTAGACGTTTGAACACAGACACGTTGGCTGCCTCCTTCTTCTTCTGGTTGCATTCTGGGAAATTGCCGATTGTGGGCAATCGGCTCATTCCTGAATCCCAGCAGTGTCTGAAGAAGGGGCAGTCCCAGTGCCTATCATTGTCGTCTTGCTCCCTTGATTTTCCTTTGGCACGGCGCTCGTGCTCCTCCTCATCGCGATCATGCCGACGATGTCTTCTGGCTTCTCTAGCCAGACGATCTCTTTCATCATCATCGCTGGATCATCGGTGTTGGTCATACTGACTCACATACTTGTTGAGGAGGTGATCAGAGAGGGGTCGCTGATATCTTATGTTCTTCACTTCTCCCTCTGTGATGTAGCGCTCGCCATCATGACGGAGCCGATCGCGTGGAGCGGCCTCCTCTGTGCCCTTGCTACGAGAGCAGCTGCCCTCGTCTCCATCCTTGCCAGCGTGGTGTCCAAGTCCTACCATGTTGATGCTGAACGAGGATCCCGGCTGGCAACCTTCGGGGTAAGTGCATTCCACCATGTTAACGGCGGGGAAGGGTTGGGTGTCGACCTTCATGGCGTACTTGGTTGAAAATCGAGACGTCCTTGTTCTATCGCCATTTGGATCTCGCTGACGCAACACCCTGCGGTCGTTGGTGGCATGGGAGAGCGAGTTATGCCATTTGCGGTATGGCTTTCCGTTCAGCCTCCTGTACCGTGGGGAATTTGAGACCTTCGGGTATCTTCAATCGCTTCTCCTTGAGCAGGAGGTCGAAGATTTGCTCGGTTTTGGTTACGTCAAAATCAAACCCCCGGGCGGACCTGGTGGCTTAACCCATTTGCGGGACACGGGGTTGCCCCCGAGTCCATTCAGCCACTGCTACCTCTTGTTCTCCCGCGAAACTTCGTCTTCCTCTCGCCTCGACCAGGACTACCGCACGCTTGAATTTGTCCTGGTACAAGTCCGGGTGGCGCCGTTCATATGCCGACGGTTTCCGAACCATGTGCGCCGGTGAGGGGTAGTACGCTTGGGAGGCCATGTCCTTGAGCGGCGCTGCCGAGCCCGCCAACGCCAACTCGATTGCTTCCTTTTCGGTCACACGAACCGAATAACATCGGTTCCTAAGATTCCTGAAGCGCTGGATGTATTCTGTCACAGTTTCTCCACGCTTCTGACGTATTTGTGCTAGATCGGCAAGGCCAGACTCGGAAGCCTCTGAGTGGTACTGCATATGGAACTGTTCTTCCAACTGCTTCCAAGTCCGGATCGAGTCTGGTGGCAACGAGGTGTACCACCCGAAAGCCGATCCCGTGAGGGACTGTGAGAAGAACCTCACGCGTAGTGGATCCGACACTGAGGCCGTTCCTAGCTGTGCCAAATATCGGCTCACATGCTCGATGGAGCTGGAACCATCCGATCCACTGAATTTGGAGAAATCAGGGAGCCGATATTTAGGTGGTAGCGGGATCAACTCGTACTCGTCGGGGTACGGCTTGGAATAGCCGATTGCCCTCCTTTTCGGCACCATGCCGAACTGGTCTCTCAGTATGGTACTGATCTGATCCGTTGTGCTTGGCTGTAGGAGTTGAACTCCGAAGATTCACCGGGGTGGCGTACTTAGCCAGCCATGTTTGCTTTTCCGGCTACGAGCCAATTGCGGAGCTGAGCTGCGGAGGTTCGTCGGGGTGGCATATTTAGTTAGCCACGTCTGCTTCTCAAGATCTGTTGCTGACGTTCCTCCTGCTTTCCCAGAAGTCCCTGCTGTCGCGACCTGGTTTGTGAGCGCCCAGTTACCGCAATCTGGCACATACGTGCACATGTACCCGTGAGGGATCTCCTTAGGCGCCTCATGCAAGAGCGGCGGTCACTAGGGTCACCACCGATCTTGTAGACGACGAATGCCGGTGAATTCGCCACTTCCGGTGCTGCCAACGCAAATGGCAGCGGTGGACGGGACTCGGAGTGGCATCTCTCCTTGGTGTGTCCCGAGAGCTGGTCCCGACGGAGAGTACCGGTGTCTCATGATCTCTGGATCACCGGAGAGCGACACGCTCCAAAGTGTTCACCGAGGTTCTCGGAGTGGCGGTGCGGCGAGTGAGCCACCAAGTAGTTGATCTCCTGACGTAGGGACCCGGTGCGTTCTTCCGACGGGGCGAGAGGTCTATCCCATCGAGTGCACCATCGGGCGAGAACCCCTTCCACCGATGCCATGTGAACGGGTTCTGTGGAAAGAGCCAATGAGGTCGGCTTCGAGGATTGCTTTGACCTCGTCATACTTCTTCTTGAGCTCGTCGGTCAGATCCTCGTATGTGACTGGAGTGCCGTCCGCCATCTCAGATGTAGATGGCGATGTGGTCGATGTCGAAGCTTGTCCCACCGGGCGTGCCAGAATGTGTTGCGGTCGAAACCCACCGGCGGGCAGCGACGGGCAACACGAGAGAGCCGGGAACAACTTAGGGCTGCGGCTGGCCCTGGTCCCTCCGAGCGACGGCCCGCAAAGCCTGCGGTACACACGTCCGATGCTTGATGCAAGGGCGTGCCACCTGACCTAAACCTGGTCGGGAAGGTGATGGAGATGCCTCGCTTAGTTTCCTGCATGGCATACACGTAAACATTAAATACGAGCCTCGATCGGCTCTCGGGTTATCCCGTGAATCGGCTCAAGGAGCCGATCCACCCATGATTCGTACGAGGTGCACGAATATATGGTGGTCCTGCTTGATCAAGATAAAGCTAAAGCGATCTACGACGATTTAGGGTTTTCACCGCATAATCGGATCATCCTACTCACGATTGGGCCTCGCGGCCACGCACGGTGATCGTAAGCCGATCCTAGACAAGGCCTAAAAACCAACACGAGGTTGATCCCGGAACATCCTCGTCTAGGACTAGCAAACGACACCCTACGTGCCGCTGGATCCTCCAACCCTTTGTAAGGCCTAACTATTGCGGATATTAAACTAATCCTTGAAGAACAAGGAGCAACCGTAACGGATCGGATCTACTAAATAATGATCAAGCGAGGTGCCGCCCCTACACCTAAGATAGGTGTAAGGGCGGCTAGATATGCAAGGGTTGCACTACGATAGCATGTAATACGAAGAACAATGCTAACCCTAACGTATCTAAGATAACTACGTTGCTCGCCATCAAAAAGGCTTTAGTACGAGCAACGCATGAACAACGAGCATAAGCTTGTGCTGCCTAGATCGCAAGATGCGATCTAGGCAGCATGATGCTTACCGGTAGAAACCCTCGAGACGAAGGAGTTGGCGATGCGCCGAGATTGATTTGTGGTTGAACGTTGGTTGTTGTTTATTTCATAAACCCTAGATACATATTTATAGTCCAGGGGACTTTCTAACGTGGGAATAATCCCAACCGTGCACGAGGCAAACTCTAACTAACCGACACGTAATCTACTATGTTACAGATACAAGGGCAAACTAGCCCAAACTTTGCATAACAGGCCGATTCATGTATTTCTTCCACGTATATTCCTTAAATCCATCTTGATCGCGGCCCACCTCTGACTCGGTCAAATTCTGGTGATAACAACTTCATCACCGGATCTATCAACCCCAGGAAGATCTGCTGTGACTCCCACAGAGTGCTTCTCCTAATGTAAGTCCCTTGTTTTAGCGCCATGTTCTGGGTTCAGATGCTTGTTTGTCCGAAGCTCTTTTAGTTCATTCCTAGCTATGATCTGTAACACCTTGCTATTTTCTACTTCATTGCTAACTTTAAGCGATTGAACATTTTGGTTTGCATTCCCTGCTCCGTAGATGTAGCCATCATAACTTCTATCTTGCTCGATCGTTGTTACAAAAATTATAGGTATTATAGTAACATCCTGCTATTATTTAGTTCATGGCCAATTTTAAGTAATTGCACATGTTGGTTCGCATTCCCTGCTCTATAGCTTTTGGCATCGTAACTTTTATATTTGGTTTACATTCCACTGCTCTGTAGATCTAGCCATCATAACTTTATCTTGCTCAGCCGTTGTTACAAAAATTATGGCCTGCTACTATGTTGTTTGTGCCAATTTTTTACTCCATGAACGTGTTGGCTTGCATTCCCTGTACTACAGGTGATGCCATTGTTTTGTATCTAGTTCATTGTAAGCTAACAAAGTAAGGACTTAGTTTGGCATGCTATCACTCGCTATCTAGCCCGTAGTACAAATATACTTGTCATACTACTAGATAATAATTTTGCGTGCCATCTTGTTCTTCAAAAGCTGCATTATTGACTTGTTTCTCGACTTGGCATGACGCTCAAATATGGAAAGCTGAACATATTGGTTTGCATTCCCTCTTATACAAGTTCACGAGTGATCCCACTATATTACGTATCTGGTCCATCCTAAGCTCCAGCATTAACTATCCTCTATGTGTTGCTCATTACAAGTTTATATCCCGAAACATCTTGATTTGCATCCCCTTCACTATAAGTTCAGGAGTATTATTTAGTTCACGGCCAAAATGAATTAATTGCACTTGGCACATGTTGGTTCACATTCCCTCCTCTTTAGCTTTTGCCATCGTAACTTCTATTTTTGGTTTACATTCCCTGCTCTCGTAGATGTAGCCATCATAACTTCATCTTGCTCGGTCGTTGTTACAAAATTTATAGCCTCGCTACTATGTTGTTCATGCCAATTTTGTACTCCTCGAACATGTTGGTTTGCATGGGACTCGACAGTAGTAAGTCTCGTTGTTTCATTCTAACATGCTCGTTATATTGGTTGTTGGTATGCGGCATGCACTCTTTGTTTGCTTATTGTGCGCATTACAATGATCTTATTATAACGACGAAATGATGAGTTCCAAATTCTTTGGCAAACAATATTGTATTATCTTTGCATTTCCATTGTTGTTGTCTTAACTTGTAATGTCTTTATTTCAGATATAGGTGTTGCATGGACAACTTAAAAGATTTGCTTGGATCCCTTCATTGTATTGCTAGGTTTAATTACCATTCAATTTCTCTCGGGTTCCGTAATATTTTTTCAATGCCTTGCGGTGATGTAATATTTAGTTAGTTTTTATAGTTCTTTCGTGCATTTTTTCTTTGGTGCTTGTGGTAAGTGAGGCTATCCGACAGAAATCAATGCTGCGTAAATATTCTCAGTAGCAAAATCACGAATTCCCATCCCTTAAACGGCCCAATTAAGCGAAATCACATATGTGCCGGCCCGCAAAATCCTAAAGCGCCTATTACGCCGGCATATAAACAGCAACTAAACGGGCTGGCCCACTTACTTATTGGGCCAGCCCACTTGATTTACTGTGGACCCCACACTTTTATTGGGCCAGCCCACTTGCTTTAAGGTGGACCCCACCCACTACTGGGCCGCCCACTAACTAGTTGGGCCAGCCCAATTGCTTTTGTGGTGGCCCCCACATACTAAATGGGCCGGCCCTTTAAGACGAAAGTGGGACCCACCTGTGTTTTGGCCCGGCCCACTATCTTGTTGGGCCGGCCCACTTGCTATATGGTGGACCCCACATACTAAATGGGCCGGACCCTTAACAGGAAAGTGGGACCCACTTGTGTTTTTGGCCCGGCCCACTAGCATGTTGGGCCAGCCCACTTGCTATATGGTGGACCCCACATACTAAATGGGCCGGCCCTTTAACAGGAAAGTGGGACCCACCAGTGTTTTGGCCCGGCCCACTATCTTGTTGGGCCGGCCCACTTGCTATATGGTGGACCCCACATACTAAATGGGCCGGCCCTTTAACGAGAAAGTGGGACCCACTGTGCTTTTGGCCCGACCCACTATCTTGTTGGGCCGGCCCACTTGCTATATGGTGGACCCCACATACTAAATGGGTCGGCCCTTTAACGGGAAAGTGGGACCCACCGGTGCTTTTGGCCCGGCCCATCGGCTTGTTGGGCCAGCCCATTTGATCAAATGTGGACCCCACGTACTAAATGGGCCGGCCCGATAGCAGGAAAGTGGGACCCACATGCTAATTGGGCCGGCCCAATAACTTCTTGGGCCGGCCCAGTTGCCTTAATGTGGACCCCACTTGTAAATGGGCCGGCCCGATACCAAGAAAGTGGGTCCCACATGTCTTGTGGGCCAGCCCTTTTGCCTGTTGACCGGTCAATCGAGTGCATTCGGCCCGGTCCACATGCTTAGTGGGCCGGCCCATTAAAGTTTTGACCAGTCAACCTTAGAGGTTAGGCCCGGCCCACGTAACTAATGGACCAGCCCAGCTATATAGTTGACCGGTCAAACTAAGTCGGCTGGCCCGGCCCGCAAACTTAATGGGCCGGCCCGCTTAAGACGTGGCGAGCCTCGTGTGGGCCTACCATCTACCACGGGGTTTCGCCAGGTTAACGCCGTTAACGCCGGTTAACGGCGTGCGCCACGTGTCGGTTGCATGACGTCGGCGGTCAACGGGCTCCCGGAAACACTTGGGCAACGGTCCGATTTTCCGTGGCGGAAGGGCGCCCAAGCGCGACGGACCGAAAAAATCGTCGTAGGACTTTGCCTGACGCAGTTTCCACAACAGAACCCATATCGTCGGGTTAGGCCCATAGGCGACGAAAAATACCCCTTAGCGGACGATTTTGAGACGTTGTCTATCAGAACTTTTCTTGTAGTGAGTGTATTAGGTGTGTTGGGGACACAATAGACTTCTTGTATCTTAATTGCAGGGTTGCTTGAGAGGGATATCTTTGACTCTACCTCCCTGAGTTCGATAAACCTTGGGTGATTCACTTAAGGGAAAATTGCTGCTGTTCTACGAACCTCTGCTCTTGGAGGCCCAACACTGTCTACAGGAATAGAAGCGTGCGTAGACATCAGGGTGATATCATATTTGGCTCAACTAACACAAAGTTCAATGATGAGTTTTCTAAGTTGATGACTAATAGGTTTGAGATATCAATGATGGGTGAACTCAAGTACTTCCTCGGGTTCGAGATCAAGCAAATGCGACAAGGAACCTTCATCAATCAAGCAAAGTACCTCCAAGACATGCTCAAGCGCTTCGACATGAAGGAAGCCAAGGGTATTGGAACTCCGATGCACCCCAAATGTCAACTCTCTCTTGATGAAGGCGGAAAGACGGTGGATCCCAAGCTCTACCGTTCGATGATAGGTTCGCTTCTTTACCTTTGTGCTTCTTGTCCGGACATTATGTTAAGCGTCGGTATGTGTGCACGGTTTCAAGAAAGTCTGAAGGAAAGCCACATCGTGGCGGTAAAGAGGATCTTTCGATATTTAGTTGATACCCGACACTTTGGACTATGGTACCCAAGGGACACGGACTTCTCATTGGTTGGCTTCACCGACTCCAATTGGGTGGGCGACAAGGTTGATAGGAATTCTACATCCGGAGCTTGTAACTTTCTTGGAAGATCCTTGGTGTGTTGGTCCTCAAAGAAGCAAAATTGTGTCTCCGTCTCTACCGCGGAAGCTGAGTATGTTGTCGCGGCAAGTAGTTGTGCTCAAATCTTATGGATGAGGCAAACCTTGGGGTATTATGGACTCGAGTATAGCATAGTCCCTCTTTTGTGTGACAATGAGAGTGCAATCAAGATCGCCTACAATCCGGTTCTTCATGGCAAGACGAAGCACATTGACATAAGGAACCACTTCATTCGGGATCAAATTGCTCGCGGAGATATTTTTCTATCCTTCATTGGCACCAAGGAGCAATTGGCGGACATCTTCACGAAGCCCTTGGATGAGAAGCGTTTCATTGAGTTGAGGCATGAGCTAAATATCATTGATCCGTCGAACTTCGCTTGACCGCCGTGCGCACATACCACTCTTTAGCTATATGTCTAGATGAAAAGCACGCATGAACATAGGGGGAGTGCGGTTTAAACTTACTGAGCTATCCCTCCCCCCATAATGCATAAAGAAATCCAAAACATATGCTATTTGTCAAATAAGTGACTAATGAGCTTCATGTTGAGTTGTAGTCGTGGTACCTAGATATATCTATGCGACCCCACACTACTATACTCTTACACGGTGGCCTCGGCCACCAATCTCCTCTTTGAGGAGTTTTTGGTTCTCTTTGACTTTCATTTATTTTTCTTCTTTTGTCTTTGGTTCTTTTTCTCCATGTTCTTTGTGGGAGTCTCATCCAAGCTTTGTTTTCCCTTGTTGGTTTTTGTGAGCTTGGTTGTGTATTTCCTTACCGTCCTTGTTGGTATGCTTTTTCCCCTTTTTGGTGTTCGGATGCCAAAGGGGGAGAAGTTGCCTATTAGGATGGGTTTTTGCATGGGGACTTTCGGTGTAGTAGCCTTTTGGTCTTCGTTGCTTATCTCTTGTTGTGTCTACACCAACCCTATGGAGGCACTTGTTGTGAGTTTGGGTATTCTCAAGGCAAAGGTATGACAACTTCACCCAAAAATCTTTTCATGATCTTGTGTTGCCTCCATAGTGTGCATATGCTACATGAACATATCAAGTATCCTTGTTGCATATGTGCTTGGTTTGTAAAATGTAGGGGGAGTTATGCCTCTAGGATGTGTGCATTTGTATTCAAATGCATATTCTAAATATGCACATGTCTAGGGGGAGCTCCGTCGAGCTTTTGCAAATCTAAAACCTCATCATAATATCTTATGCCATTGCAAATTCTTGTGTTGTCATCAAACACCAAAAAGGGGGAGATTGAAGAGCAAAGTCTAAACCCCGTGTTTTGTGTGTTTGATGACAACACTTGAATGAATCTCACCGTGTGCAAAGATTGTCTTTGATAGATTTGCAAGTGCACAGTCGCTCGCTGAACACGGCAAGATCGAGGACTGAAGCGTAGCTTATAGGTTTTATGGTTTTGCGTGTGTATCGCGAGTTGACATGGTTGGAGAGGAAGAGAGGAAAAAGATGTTTCTGCCTGACCGGTACTACCGGTACCAGGAGCGGTAGTACCGCTACCCTACTGGTACCGCCCCACGGTACCGCTCTGGAGTTCTTCACAGAAAAGTCCCACAGAGTGCCTTACGGTACCTCTGCGGTACCTTGAGCGGTAGTACCGCTTGAGAGCGGTAGTACCGCCTCGGTACTGCTTAGGTACCGTAACGCAAGTTACTGCACCACCGCTGTGGTACCGCTTTGGTACCGCTCGTGATCCAGTAACTCCCAGAGGCCATTGCGGTACCTCAAGCGGTACCACAGGCGGTACTACCGCTGTGTGTCCACGTGGCCAGATCCGTGGGGGATTTCAAATCCAGAGCGGTACTACCGCTTAGGCGGAAACAACACATAACGGTTGGATTCGGGGGGGGCCCTATAAAAAGGCCCCTTCTTCCCCAACTCGTTTTTATCTCTCCTCTCTCTCTCCTCCATTGTTGCTGAGCTTAATCTTTGAGGATCTCCCCAACCATCCAATCAATCTTGCCCAAACTTTGAGGAGTGGTGGAGGAGGCCCCGATCTATAGTTCTACCAAGAGAGATTTCACCAATTCATGCTAGTCCTTTGTAGATCTTGGAGTTAGGGTTCCTATGGTGGGATCTTGGAGGAAGTGCACCTATGGAGGCTAGCTTGGTGTTGTGCTAACCCCATAGGTTGTTGGGAGCCTCCTAGTGTTGTGGAGCTCACCCCAACCTTGTGAGGGAACCACCGCCTCGACTGGTGCCTTAGTGGAGAAGGGGGAGCCCCTTTGCGGAGCTCTCTCGAGGAAGAAGGTGAGGCCTTCCTTCGTGGTGTGGCCGCCTAGCCTCTTGTGTGAGGCTAGCACCTCCTCAACGCAGATGTACTCCCTTTTGTGGGAGGAACTGCGGGAAACAAACCTTGCCTCGTCTCCGCGCCCCCGGTTGTCCCGCTCCTTACTCTTACTATCATGCTTGGTTCCTTTACTTGTTGCACTTGCCTAGGATCATACTAGGAACATCTCCACCACTAAAGCTATCACCTTTACCTTCCGCACCGCCAAAAATTGAAAAAGACTTAAAATTTGTGTAGCGTCCATTCACCCCCCCCCCCCTCTTGTCCGCTAAGATCCATTCACCTCTAGTGAACTGTGGATCCCGATACTTTTGCCTTTACTGATAAATTCAACCACTACAATCTTGTTATGTTACTTACTACAATTCTTGTTCTCTTTAATTACTGCAAACATCTACTTCCACTTGATACGTCTAATGCTTTGTGTTCAGCAAACCGGTGAGATTGACAACCTCATTGTAAGTTGGGGCAAAGTACTTTTGTTGTGTTGTCTGCAGGTTCCACGTTGTTGCTGACACCGGTAGTGCACCCTACCACTAGTCAGCTAGCAAAACCTTCAGAAGTCACGCCTTTCTCCTACTGGTCGATTATACCTTGGTTTATTACTGAGGGAAAACTTGCTACTGTGCTCATCATACCTTCCTCTTGGGATTCCCCAACAGTGTGAAGTCAGCGTAACGGTAAGCACCATCAAGCTATTTTTCTGGCGCCGTTGCCGGGGAGAAAGAGGATTTCTGCAAGGGGAGTCTCTCATCTCCAATCTCTTTACTTTGTTATAGGTTTCTTAGTTTACTTTATTTTGTTTTGTTTGCTTCATTATATCAAAAACACAAAAAATAGTCTCGTTTATAGTTGTCTTTATATCAAAAACACAAAAAAATTAGTTTCTTTTATAGTTGTTATTTATGTTTCTTAGTTTTACTTTTGCTAAAATTGTCTATTCATGTTACTATGTCCTCTGAGGAAATGATTTTCACTTTCAAACAAGGAAGTGATGAGTGTTTCAAGGAAGCTTGGTCTAGAACTAATAGTTCTTATAATAAAACAGAACCTAAAATGTCTCTAGGCTTGCTTCTTAGTAGTTGAGGTATGCGCAGGGCTCCCGCCATTTATAAATTTGATGCTTCTTCACTTGATAATACTTGATGTAAATACTTTCTGCGCCAAGCTGAAAGGCGTTAAAGAAAGGCGCTTATGGGAGACAACCCATGTTTATTTTTCATATTTCAGTTGGTACCAATCCTTCTTTTTTGTCTTTGGTTATTGACACAAACCGGAATAGCTTCTTTGCCACATCGATCTTGATCCTTACTCTAGCAAACTCACCAACAAACCCTGTCGGAAGTGCGACCTGGACATCTTTTACTTCACCAACAGGCATGCACATCCCTCGAATCACCGGTTCCTTCAGATAGTTATCTGGGAGTTGTAAGACTCGCACCTAGACAGCAAGCTTATTCAGAACAATGGTCCTAGGGTTTTGGAATCAGTCATACTCTTCCATCAACAACACATAGTTGTTTTTAAAAAGCCAAGGCCCCATATTCATAGCTTTATCCCAATCCGCAAGACATCCGAATTGGACAGAAAACAAATTGTCTTCAAGTTTTCTCGAAATCACCTCTTTTGCCGGATTCCAGGCCGACCTCATATCAGCATAAAGGGCACTAGGGATGAAACCCCTCGTCGTGTGTTCCTTGGCAATAGCCAGCCACTTCGCCTTCACCTGTGGATCATGCACTTCATCTTCCCACACAAAACCATCGTCATCCTCCTCGTGTAGATTCAATCTACCAAGAAGATCATCCAAATCCTCCTTACTCCCCGCAGCCGATCTACTCGATTCTGCCTTCTCTTCCATCGCGATCACGGGGGCAAGACGATCCGCATAATGATAGAAGGTCTTTGATACTCACGGCGAGACGAGCCGCCGGAGGGACAGAAACCTTAGGTTTTTAGGCTAGGGGATACCCTGCACCAACCGGATGATCGTCATATGTTGATTGAGAGGAAACGAGCCATCAGGGCTTTTGCATGCTTCAATCGACATGGGATGAGACTCACTGTGCGTGCCCGATGTCTACGCACGATTCTATTCTTGTAGATAGTGTTGGGCCTCCAAGTGCAGAGGTTTGTAGAACAACAATAAGTTTCCCTTAAGTGGATCACCCAAGATTTATCGGACTCGGGGAGGTAGATGTCAAAGATATCCCTCTCAAGCAACCCTGCAATTACGATACAAGAAGTCTCTCATGTCCCCAACACACCCAATACACTTGTCAGGTGTA
This sequence comes from Lolium rigidum, assembly GCF_022539505.1. NCBI lineage: Eukaryota > Viridiplantae > Streptophyta > Magnoliopsida > Poales > Poaceae > Lolium > Lolium rigidum. Next base: position 345,976,812 of record NC_061508.1, read on the forward strand.
TAGGTGCACTAGTTCGGCGAAGAGATAGTGAAATACAAGTAATATGGATGATTATAAGAAGTAATTGCAATCTGAAATAAAAATGGCAGCAAGCAAACATGTAGCAGAACTGATTGTAAACGGTGTTTTGATGCTTAGAAACAAGGCCTAGGGCTCTTACTTTCACTAGTGGACACTCTCAACAATGATATCATAATTGAATACATAGATATTATCTCTTCACTACGCTACTCTGAACCACTCTCCGATTTGATAATAAACACAAATTCACTGTGTAGGGCTCCATAAGCACTCCTTAAAGTTCGCGTTCCCAATCTATGGACACCCCAAGCTGTCACTTTGAGCATACAAAGATGTTACTAACTAGACACCAAAATTCATAAGTATTTCTATAAATTAAGCTTAAGAATCAAACACGGTGTGCACACAGTCACCTTCACACCGTTGGGCAAGATGTCCTCGGAGATCACATAATAAAACTTCTTGATTAGCACAATAGTTGGAGAATAACATCTACAAATTCAACTAGATTACAAAGCTCACGATCACATAAAGATCATATCACAGGAGAGGGAGATAGACCACATAGCTACTGGTAAAGCCCTCGGCCTCGGGGAACTCCCTCCTCATCATGGGAGTCAGCAACGACGATGGAGATGGTGGTGGAGTCGATGGAGATGGCTCCGGGGGCAATTCCCCGCCCCGGCAGGGTGCTAGAACAGAGACTTTCTGTCCCCTGAAACTTGTTTTCAGCGGCGGCGGAGCTACGGAACTTTCCTAGAACGAAGGCTGATTGATTTAGGGTTTTTGCATCGAAGGCTTTATATAGGCGGATGAGATAGGTCGGTGGGGTGCCCGAGGGCTCCACACCATGCCTAGGCGCGGCCAGGGCCTGGGCCGCGCCTAGGGGTGGTCTGGGCACTGATGACCCACAAGTATAGGGGGTGTATCGTAGTACTTTTGATAAATAAGAGTGTCGAACCCAACGAGGAGCAGAAGGTGTTGACAAGCAGTTTCGATGAAGGATTCACTGTAAATGCTCACAGACAAGTATTCGGGGGGTTTTGATATAGCATATAAATAAAATACAAGTAAGTAAAATGCGAGAGTAATAATTGCAGCGAGTGGCCCAATCCTTTTTAGCACAAAGGACAAGCCGGTTTGTTTACTTATGATGACCAAACGTTCTTGAGGACACATGGGATTTAGTCTAGTGTTTTCACTTCATATTGTTGATTAATCTTCATTGTTTTGATAAGTGTTGTGTGGGTGAACCTATGCTAATGCACCGCCCTTCCTAGGACTAATACATACTTGTGATTAAACCCCTTGCAAGCATCCGCAAATACAAGAAAGTAATTAAGATAAATCTAACCACAACCTTAAACTCTGAGATCCTGCTATCCCTCCTGCATCGATATACCAACGGGGGTTCAGGTTGTTGTCACTCCGGCAACCCCACAATTAGAAAACGAATACAAGATGCACTCCCCTAGGCCCATAAAGTTAAAGTATCATGTAGTCGATGTTCACATGACACCACTAGAAGAATAACACCACAACTTAAATATCAAACCATTAAATATTACTCAACATAGTTCACTACTAACATTTAGACTTCACCCATGTCCTCAAGAACTAAACGAACTACTCACAAGACATCATATGGAACATGATCAGAGGTGATATGATGATGAATAACAATCTGAACATAAACCTTGGTTCAATGGTTTCACTCAATAGCATCAATAACAAGGAGTAATCAATACCGAGAGAGTTTCCCCTATGAAATAATCAAGATTCAACCCTAGATGTTACAGCGGAGACGAGGTGCAGCGGTGGAGATGATGGTGTCGGCGGTGGAGATGATGGTGATGATGATTCCAATGAAGTCCAGCTCGATGGCGGTGACGATGGCGACGATTTCTCCCTCCGGGAGGGAATTTCCCCGGCAGATTGCAGCTACGCCGGAGAGCTCTTTTCTCTCTGGTGTTTTCCTCCCCGCAGAGGCGGCTGTGTCTATTCTCGATGTCCCCCCACGCCTTAGGGTTTTCGGAAGATGAAGTACGCGAAGGAGAGATGGCCGAGGGGGGTCGTGGGCCCCCTCCCCACATGGTGGCGCGGCTAGGGTGGAGCCCACGCCGGCCTATGGGGAGGGCCCATGGCGGCCCTCCTCGGCCTCCCCTTTTGGCTGGCTCCGTCATCTGGCGAAATAGGAGCTTCGGTATATTTTCCATCAATTGTTGATCTCCAGAAATATTGTATCCTGACGGTGCTTTTTCCAGCAGAATCCTGACTCCGGTGAGTAGTTCTCCAATAATCATGAAACATGCAAAATAGATGAAATAACATAAGTATCATCTCTAAATATGAAATATATCAATGAATAACTGTAAATTATGATAAAAAATAGTGATGCAAAATGGACGTATCAACTCCCCCCAAGCTTAGACCTCGCTTGTCCCCAAGCGAAACTGAACTTGGTAAACAAGACCACATGTTTATGGAGTGAAGAGTCGATAAATGAAATACGGACAAGAAGCATCACATTAATTCACACAAGACATTCTAGTGAACAACTTTGTCGTCGTGGTGAATGAGCAGATGCCATGGGATGGCTTAAGTTGGGGCCGAATGGGCGCAAGAGGATTCGGGGGAGGGTTTGCGACTGGGTAGAACGAACTTCCGGATGCTTTCCTCAAGAACACAACCAAAGGCCGGTATGCAAGAAGAGAGACAAGAGGAAGAACTCTGCTCTAGATCGCTAGCTTCATTGATCTCAACATGGTTACAGGTTTCTGAGTGTACATGAGCGTCTCTGGATTGATCCTCTAACCTCTCGTCCGTGCCCGTAATAGGCTATGCCCCCTCTCCTTATATAGGGGAGAGGGTGGCTTACAGAGCAAGAAACCCTAATGGCATCTTTGACTGGACAAACTACTTTACAAAGCTACTTTAATCATGGATGACGCCGGGGTCTTCTTTAATCAGGGACACTGACGTCCTCCGGCTTCTTTCAGCGTCGCCCCTCTCTTTGGCGCCAGGGCTCTGATTAAAGTCACTTTGCCTAGCTCATCCTTGTCTTCTAGTTCTGAAGAGAATCTTTGACCGGTCTTGCCGACCTGCCCTCCTTCCGGTATCTTCTTTATCCAGTTCCGGTATACCCCTCTGGGGATACCGGCCTGTCCTTACTTAGCCAAGCTCTTATCTTTGTGCTCCGGTAAGAATATTAAACCGGTATCTTGATGGCTCAAACCATCCGGTTTGGCATGCCTTTGGCATACCGGGGGTCATCCCCCCAACATTAGTCCACGAAGCTGGTATAGTCTGGTGGATTCTATCCATCAGACCATGCCAGGTTCTCTTGTTTTTAGGATACCGGTTTAATCTTTCTGGTGTTGAGCTTGGATCCGGCATCTTTGCCCGGTCTTACCTTTTCTCTCTTTGCAAGGTTCCTTCCGGTATGTTTTCTCCGGTATCTCTAGCATTTACTCTTTCCTCGGTGAAGTCGAGAATTTATCGGGTCCTGCGCTTGTCAGTGACATGCGCACTGTTAACTGTCGCGCCAGTGTCAGGGGTCACTTCCCCTTCGACTTCTGCGCGCACATTAAATGCTCTGCAGCGGATCCCAGTCACCGTTCCGAATCCTTGTGCACCTTCCTGTGGCTTTTTGTTTCCTCGCGTGTATTACCGTGCCATGTGGCGGCCCGTGGAGCGAACCGTCGCGGCCCGCGGAGCGAACCGCTGCGGCCCGACGGTTTTCGGCCCACCTTCTCTCTTCCTTTATAAGGGAGAACCGCCCCCTCTTCTTCCTCTTCTTTGCATTCTCCGCTCTTCGCGCACAGTGCTTCTTGCTCTCTGTGCCTCCGTCGTTCTCCGTCCGCCGTTCATCGCTCGAGCTCCGCCGCCCGGCGAACTCGCGCTGCTTCTTCGCCGGACTTCACCGTGCGGAGATTCGTCGCAGTGCTCCCGTTGCGACCGCTGCATTCACGCTTCCTCGCGCTCTTCTTCGCTCCGCCGTCGACGGAGTTCCTCGGCGACCGCAGGCCCACTGCTTCACTGGCGAACTTCTTCCGTAGCGACTGCGCCGCCTCAGGTTAGGTCTAATCTGAGTTTGCACCCCCTTTGCTTGTTTTCCAGATCTTGGGTCGATAGTGTTTTTATTTTCTCTTTTCCTTTGATTTTCCTCTTACTCGTAGATCTTCGCGCGGGGGCAAATCGTGGGATTTCTGTTTTTCTGCATCTAAACTCATGTCTAGCGAGGAGTCTTCCTCTGCCTCTTCCTCTGCCTCCTCTTCTGGTAGCCGGCGTAGCCAATCTTCCGATAGATCCGCTGATTCAGTTCCGATGGATACCGATTCCGGTAGCCACCAAGAATCCGGTAGCCACCAAGAATCCGGTAGCTCTAGCCAAGCTTCCGGTGTAAATCCTTCCGGTGTCACTCGTGGAGCCTGGATGGGCTCCAACGTTACTCAATATGAGATTGACTGGCTATACCGGTCCCGTAGGATTCCGGAGGGAGTAACCTGCCGGCTCCCTGGCGACGAGATCAAACCGGTGCTTGAGCCCGGTGAACACGTCGTTTTTGTTGCTCACTTTGAGCGCGGCTTCGGCCTTCCTGCTTCCGAGTTTTTCCGGAAGTTCTTAGATTTCTACGAACTTCAACCTCACCATCTCCCTGGCAACGCCATTTTCTATCTTTCTTGCTTTGCCACCTTCATGGAGGCTTATATCGGCATTCGTCCCACTCGCGAGACGTTTGCCCGCTTCTTTTCTCTATGGATCAATTCCGTTCAGGGCAAGGAAATTCCTAAGCCCAAACCCCCCATTCAATGCGGGTCTTGTATCATCGGCTCCCGTCAATGGAGCCCTTTCTTCAAATTCTCCGGTCTCGAGTCATGCCGCTTATGGCAAGGGACCTTCTTCTACGTGAAGAACAACGGCCCCACAAATCTCATCGATTTGCCGCCATTCAACCCGGCGCCGCCCAGCAGAGCCAACTGGGGCTACAACCCGAAGACGGATCATATCGAAACCAACCGGGTGGTACGCTTTATGGCGAACTTGGTGAAGGAGACTAACATCTGCTCCGTTGATATTATCCGCACCTTTATCTCGCGTCGGGTGCTCCCTCTCAAGCGCCGGCAGCATAGGATGAGCGAGATGTATGGTCCTGGTGATCCCACCAAGATCACCGGCCTTCCTCTTAGCAAGAAGGACGTCGTCCGCAAGGCTAAGCAGATCTGCCAAACTACCATGCCGGTTGATTGGGAATGGGGCCTCCTTCCTCTCAGCACTACTAACCCTCCGACCCAAGAAGTAAGAGATTACGCAACTCGGGTTGGATTACCGGTAACTTTTTGCTGTTGCTAACCTTCTTTTTACTTGTTTTAGGCCAAGGACCGCTTCCCCACCATTCACGCAGAGCGACGCGGCCCCTGCGTGAAGCGCGCCTTAGATTCTGTTGACCCGGATCCTTACATCCGTTGGCGGGACCTGAAGATGGGCAAGACCAAAGCTTCGCGCCTCGGCCCGTCCGTGCCGGAACCAACCGGTTCCTCGGATGACCTGACTGTGCTTGAGGTACTTTTCTTTTTCGATTTCTTATACTTTTTCCATTATTGCTCCTTAGTAGATGTTCTCTTAGCTATCTCGAACCTGCAGATCCACGAGCACGTGCCGCCCCTACGAGCCGAGGCCGGTCACGAGTTCGTGGACAAGCTCATGGCCCAGGGCCAGAAGAACAAGGCGCCGGCATCTGACGCCGGTTCCAGCCAGGCCCCTCCCCCAAAGCGCTTCCGGACGGAGCCCTTGGGGCAGAAGGAAGTAGGTATGAGGCGCTACAAGCGCAAGCAAATGCCGACCTCCTCTGGGTAAGCTTCCATTTTCTTGCTTGTTTCTTTTTACCAAGTTCTTTTGCCGGTTGCTTTTTTCCAACTCTTTCCTTTTCCTTTCATACAGCCCTGCGCTCAAGCTTGGCCCAAGGCCTGCGGGCTCTGAGGGTACCGCGAGGACCTCAACCCCTCCTCCTCACTCAAGCCCGGCACCATCTGGTGCCGGCAACACCTCTGCCTCCCCTCTGGGGGGCACTACAAGTTCGGGGCACGCGGCCCCTACACCGCCAGAACACCGCGCGGAGGAGGACTTTGTCTCCCCTCCAGAAAACCAAGACACCAGCGCCAGCAACATCGGCGCCGAGGAAGAAGCTGCCGGGCGGGCGGAACCTTTGGTTCCTCCCGTCCTTGAAAAGAAGAAGAAAACTTCCGCGCCGGAAACTTCCGTGCCGGAAAGTTCCAACTTGGGTGGCGCGCCTAGCGCTCCCCCTTATCCAAGAACTGCTCCAACGCCACCGCCGGATGCTCCCCGCACCGAGCCAGCCGGCGCCACTCCAACTCCGCCGCCGCCCAAGACCTCCAAGCTCGTCAAGGGAAAGGCGACGGCCTCTAGCGCCCCCTCCGGCGGTCCGCAGCCCTTGGTGCTGCATGTTTCCCGCGCCGCCAGCATCGCCAGCGAGAAGGCGACCGGCCTGCTTGGTCGGATCACCGATTTTAAGCGCGAAGGCCGAGAGCTGGGGCACCTGCTGCCCTATGCGCAGAAGTGGAACGCCGCGGACATGTCCCCGGCGACCCACGGTATGGGCAAGGATAGGCTGCCGTTGCCTGATCCTGTTGGGGACCGGTCCTCCGAGGAGCACTTCATGCGGCTGCGCCGGGCCGTCAAAGAGCTGGACAGCGCGTGGTACGACGCCACGAACAACCTGATGGTAAGTTCCACTACCTTTTTTCAATTCTTGCCGGTTTATTTCCTTCCGGATCTTGTCTATGTTTTCCTCATCTTTTAAACTTTCGCCGGTTTCTCTTCTTTCCTGAATCCTGTCTATTCTCCCAGTCCCCGAGTTTTGTGTTGAGAGTGTAGCTCTTAGCACGAAACTTAACTTAAAAACACGCGAAACCGTCATAGCCAGTCCCCGAGTTTCGAGTTAAGAACCTTGTTCTTAGCGCGAAACTTAGCTTAGAAACACACGAAACCGGCATAGCCAGTCCCCGAGTTTCGGGTTAAGAACCTTGTTCTTAGCGCGAAACTTACCTTAGAAACGCGTGAAACCGTCATAGCCATTCCCCGAGTTTCGGGTTAAGAACCTTGTTCTTAGCGCGAAACTTACCTTAGAAACGCGCGAAACCGTCATAGCCAGTCCCCGAGTTTCGGGTTAAGAACCTTGTTCTTAGCGCTAAACTTTAACTAATCTCTTTTTCTTGAACAGCTCACAGCTGACGCTCGGAAGGTCCTCTTTGAGGAGCTTCTATGGGAGCACCGGGATCTTGCTGAGGCACATGACAAGTGCCAAGGTAAACTTTTTGTACCTCTGGCATCTTCTTACCGGAAAGCTTTCTTTCTCTTAACACTCATGATTTTTTGTTTAACAGTCATCCCGGAAGCTTCTATCGAGGCCCTCAAGGCGCAGCTCGCCACCGCCCAACGTACGACTTCCTGTTTTCCGGTTGGCTTGCTCCTTCTTCATTTAACTGGTGCAACTTTTACTAACATTTTCTTTCCGGGTTCCAGAGGAAAAGGACCAGCTTATCCGGCAGCACCAGGAGGAGCTGAGTGCCCAGAGGACCAGCTACCAGGAGCTCAAGGGTCAGCTCATCCAGCTTGGTCTTGACCACGCCAAGGGGCTGAAGGCTGCCGAAGCCGATGCGGCGGCCAAGCTGCACGAGGCGCTGGAGGACGTCGGTAATGCCCATGTGGTGTTGCAGGCCGAGCTGGAGGAGGTCGCCAAGGCGCGGAAAGCTGTTGAGGACAAGGCCGCGCGGCTGGAGGCGGAAGGGAAGGAGTATGACCGGCTAATCACGCAAACTGATGCACATGCCTTCCGTAAGTTTCTTCCTTTTTCTTTTTCCGGTTTTTGCTTATAAGTTTGTTTCTTCCGGTTGGATTTTCTTAGCTTCTTCCTTCTTTGGTTAGGTCTCTTCCCGGATTCCCAGGCTTTCGCCATAAAGAGGGTTGAAGAGCATCGCGTTGGCCAGGCCCAGGAGAATCTTGGCGCGCCATGGGCCCCCTATGACCATCTGGTTGCGCTGAATGCGCGGGTCTCCCATATGCGTGCCATTGATCGAAATGTTTCCGACATTCCTGATGTAGCTACCCAGCTCTTCAGGACTCTCTGGCCTGGAGAAGTGGTGCCGGACACCTTCTCCCTCATCAGCGACCGCCTCAAGGGTGCCGGCAGAAGGATCCGGGAGTGGCAGTGCTCTGCTGCCCGTGCCGGAGCAGACTCTGCGCTCCGCGTGGCCTGCTCCTGGTACCCGGAGCTGGACTTGGACACCCTCACCGGAGTGCGCGAAGACGCTGAAACCGATCTGGACCCAGTCCTTACCGCTAAGAGGCAGGATCGGGCGTACCACATCGCGGAGTACGCCGACGTGCGCACCTTCATCCCTCCTCCTCCAGATGTCAAAGATTATCTCAGCGACAAGGAGGAAGGTGAAGGCGAGGAGGAGGCCGAAGCTGATGATGCGCCTCCAGAGGGTCCTGGTGCTGGCGATGCTCCCCCTGAAGCCCCTGTTGCCTGATTACCTGCTGCTAACTATTTGCCTGTGAAATGCCTGTTGGTCTTGCTGTACTTAAAACACTGTCGGTTAAATTCTACCCCGGTATGCTGGGGTTCATGATGTAAAACTCTAAGTTCCCTTTTGGTTGTGGCACAACAGTTTATGCCGGTACGTTATACCGGTGGTTAATTATCTTATGTTTGCCTTAGCATATTTGCTTATCGTTTTGATTTTATCCTGCACTGCAAAGATTTCAAAAATTGTTTCCGCATCCAATTCGATGCACATTTGGCTCTTTTGCCTTGGCTCTGCCTGCCTTCTCTGGGCGTTCTTTGGCGTATGAGCACAAGGTTCTTTTACCAAACAAGCACTTTCTTGAACTTAGAAATAACTTCGAAATTTTGCAAAAAACCGGTTTAACCGGGGTTAGTTAAGCTTTTCCGGATTGCTTGTTCCCACTCTCTCTTTTCGCAGTTCGCGTGCTTAATTGCTCCCGGTTTATCTTGCTTGCCATGAAGCCGGTTTGCGAACAGCAGCAGAGTCGAAGACTCCGGTAGGTTTAGCACGCTACTAAACCGGAAAGAAAAAACGTTCGCTAAGCAACCGGTAAACTGAAAAAATAAACATATTGCATGCAACTTTAGGGGTAGTCCCCGAGATTCATTCGAGGTTCCGACATCTTTTTATTCATAGCATATAAGGTACAAAAAAGGAACTTCTTACTCCATAACTTCAAGAGTAGAAAGGACGCAACAGAGCTACATTCCATGGATGCTTTCTCTCCTCTCCGGACCTATCCGCCTTTCCTTTTTTCCACTCCTGTGCATCGATCAAGTAACAAGCATCATTGTGGAGAGCCTTGCTCACCACGAAGGGACCTTCCCATGGGGGTGAAAGCTTATGCCGGCTTTCAGTGCGCTGCACCAGGCGTAGCACCAGATCTCCTTCCCGGAATACTCTCGGGTTAACCTTCCGGCTATGATAGAGTCTGAGGTTTCTTCGGTAAATTGCTGTTCTTGCCAATGCCAACTCTCTTGCTTCTTCTAGCAAGTCCACATCATTTTTCCGGCCTCTTTGACCTCTTGCTCGGTATAGAGTTGTACCCTTGGTGAATCATGGATGATGTCGGTTGGTATAACCGCTTCTGCTCCGTACACCATGAAGAATGGAGTGTATCCGGTGGACCGGTTTGGAGTTGTTCTTATGCTCCATAGTACTGATGGTAGTTCATCGAGCCAACACCCCGGTGACTTTTCTACCGCGTCGATGAGTCTTGGCTTGATACCGGAAAGTACCAAAGCATTCGTTCTTTCTACTTGGCCATTGCCTTGTGGGTGTGCCACTGAGCACAAATCCAACCGGATGTTGTTGTCCTCACAAAAACTTTTGAACTCACCTTGAGCAAAGTTGGTTCCATTGTCTGTGATGATGCTATGCGGGTAACCATACCGCAAAATGACACCTTTTAAGAACTTCACCGCTGTGCGCCCATCACACTTTGCGATAGGTTTCACTTCTAGCCACTTGGTGAATTTATCCACCATAACCAAGATGTGAGTCATGCTGCTCCTTGCAGTTTTGAATGGGCCAACCATATCAAGGCACCAAACAACAAACGGCCATGTTAGCGGTATTGTTTTTAAACTGGACGCTGGGGTATGATTTTGCTTGGCGTACCTCTGGCACCCATTGCATTTTCTTACCAAATCCTCAGCGTTTTCCAAAGCAGTAGGCCAGTAGAACCCATGCCGGAATACTTTTGCTACCAGCGCCCTTGATGAAGCCTGGTGCCCACATTCTCCTTGGTGAATTTCCTCGAGCATTTCTTTTCCTTCCTCCGGTTCCACACACCTTTGAAGGACACCGGTTACACTTCTCTTGTACACCTCACCGTTGATGATGGTGTACGCTTTGGACCTCCTCTGGATCCTTCTGGATTCATTTTCGTCGTCCGGCAAGGTGCCATTGATCAGGAATTCCTTAATAGGTTTAACCCACGATGGTGCCTCTCGAACCAGAAACACCGGTGCATCTATCTCCATGTTATCCACCAGCATTGCCTCTTCCGGTACAACTGCAACAGTCCCCGAGCTTGCCAGTGCAGTCCCCGAGTTTACAGGAGTAGTCCCCGGGTTTACCGGAGCAGTCCCCGGGTTCTTTTCATCGATGTCCATGGGTACTATGTGTGACTCTGGTATGAAAATTGATTCCGACTCCGGGCTAGGTTTGATCGACGGCACCCTTAAGTGTTCCAAGGCTATTCCGGGAGGAATTTCTTGCCTAGACGGGCCCAGTTTGGACAAAGCATCCGCGGCTTCATTTTCCGCTCGCGGTATATGGTGAAACTCACAGCCCTCAAAGAAGCCGACAATCTTTTGCACGTGAAACCGGTACGAGGCCATGTTTGCATCCTTCGCGTCCCAATCTCCGAAACATTGTTGTACCACGAGATCTGAATCTCCATAGCAAATGATCCGGTGCACACCGATTTCTTTTGCTACTCTAAGCCCATGAATCAGAGCCTCGTACTCAGCAACATTGTTTGATGCCCTGAAATGCACTTGCAGAACATACCGAAGATGATCTCCCTTAGGCGAGGTAAGCACCACACCAGCACCTAGACCCTCTTTTAGTTTGGATCCGTCGAAGTGCATCTTCCAGTACTCTATTCTTTGATCTGGCGGCTTGTATTGCATTTCCGCCCAATCAACAAGGAAATCAGCCAAAGCTTGTGATTTTATGGCATCTCTCCTTTCGTACACCGGTACATACGGTGATATCTGAATTGCCCACTTTGCAATCCTTCCGCTAGCATCCTTGTTGCACATGATATCGGAAATGGGTGCCTCACTTACCACTTTCATGGGGTGTTCCTCAAAGTAATGCTTAAGCTTTGTGGCGGCCATGTACACGCCATAAGTCATCTTTTGGAAGTGAGGGTAGTTTTGTTTCGAGAGGGAGAGCACCTCGCTCATGTAGTATACCGGCCTCTGGACGGTTTTTCCTTCCTCTTCTCTTTCAACCACAACTACCACACTCACAACCCGATTTGTTGCTGCTATATATAATAGCATAGGCTCCCTTTCTAGAGGCGAAGCCAGTATAGGCGCTGTAGCTAGCATTGTTTTTAGCTCTTTAAACGCTGCGTCTGCCTGAGGGGTCCAGACGAACGTGTCAGATTTTTTCATAAGAGCATAGAGTGGCAGAGCTTTTTCTCCCAACCTGCTTATGAACCGGCTTAGCGATGCCAAGCTTCCGGTAAACTTCTGCACGTCTTTGAGATCGCGCGGTATGGTCATTCTTTCGATTGCCCGGATTTTTACCGGATTGACCTCAATGCCCCGGCTTGATACGAGAAAGCCAAGCAACTTGCCGGCAGGGACACCGAAGGTACATTTTGCCGGATTAAGCTTCATCCGGAATCTTCTCAAGTTATCAAATGTTTGTCGGAGGTCGTCGATTAAGGTTTCTTTTACGTTGGTTTTTACCACGACATCGTCCACATAGACTTGCACATTTTTTCCGATTTGTTCAAACAAGCATTTTTGCATACAGCGCTGGTACGTTGCACCAGCGTTGCGCAAACCAAAAGGCATAGTGACATAGCAATAAGCCCCGTGCGGGGTAATAAACGCAGTTTTTATTTGATCTTCCTTTTTCAAGGGGATTTGGTGGAAACCGGAATAAGCATCCAGGAAAGACAACAGCTCGCATCCTGCAGTGGAATCAATCACTTGATCGATCCGAGGTAAAGGAAAAGGGTCTTTCGGGCAAGCTTTGTTCAAGTTGGTGTAATCGATGCACATGCGCCACACTTTTGGAGCTTTTGCTTCCATGTTCTCTTCTTTCTTCTTCTCGACCAGCACCGGATTGGCTAGCCACTCAGTGTGCAGTACCTCCACGATGAAACCGGCAACCAGTAACTTTGTCACCTCTTCTCCAATGATCTTTCTCCTGTCTTCAGCAAACCGGCGTAACGGCTGCCTTACCGGCTTTACATCTTTCCGGACATTCAATGAGTGCTCAGCCAGCTCCCTCGGAACACCTACCAAGTCATCTGTAGACCAGGCAAAGATATTCCGATTCTCATGGAGGAAGCTGACGAGCGCGCTTTCCTATGCCTCATTCATGCCGGCACTGATACGAACGGTGCGCTCAGGGTAAGCCGGGTCCAGCACAATGTCCTTTGTTTCTTTTGTCGGCTTGAATGCCGGTGAGCCCAGGTTTGCACTCATTGCCGCTAAACTCAACTATGAGGACTGAGCCAGCGCAACTGCAGTTTGCATCCTCCTTTTTTCTTCAGCGATCACCAGCGATTCTGCCAGGTTTGATCCAGCGGAAGCTGTTTCCAGTGAGACTTTGTAGTTTCCCACCACAGTTAAGGGTCCGCGAGGTGCCGGCATTTTCATCTTGAGATATGCCGTGTGAGTTGAGGCCATGAAAGCACCCAATGCCGGTCTTCCCAGCAAAGCATGGTAAGGACTTCTAAGTCCACCACCTCAAACTCAAGGTTTTCAACCCGGCAATTGTCACGTCCTCCAAACGACACATCCACCCGGACTTTTCCAACCGGTGCGCAGGACAGGCCCGGAACGATTCCATGGAACGTCGTGCGCGTTGGCTGAAGCATGTTTTCTGTTATGCCCAGCATGTTCATGGTGTGTCGGTACATGATGTTTATACTACTCCCATTGTCTATCAGCACCTTGCTGAATTTGACTCGAGCATTTGGCCCTTGCATGATGGGATCCAAGACAAGAGCATAGCCACCCGGATTAGGCATGATTTTAGGGTGATCCTTGAATGACCACGAGATCTCTTGATCAGACCACAGCATGTATTTTGGTACTGCCGGCATCACCGCGTTCACTTTCATAGAACGGCGATGCAGGCTCTGTCTGTCGGTTGGCTCGATTACGAACACAACGCAGCACATATCTGGGTCATGGTAAACATTCCGGCCCAAAGGTGCCGGTGGAGGTGGTTGGCCATTGCCTTCTCCCACTGGTTAACTTGCTGGTACTGCTGCCGGTTTGGCTGTACCGGTAAGGCGTTTGCCCCGGTAAGCGGTGGTGGTGGTGGTAGCTGTTGTTGCCGCGGCATGTCTTGCGGTGGTTGTGCATCTTTTACCGTTCCCTTTTGCATCAAGTACTTGGTCCAGGTACAATCCTTCGTCAGATGGTTTGACGGCCGGGTGTGCCGGATTCGGTGTGTGCCACCGGCAAGGTTGGTCCATGGCAGCTTCCATGATGTACTTCGCGGGTTCTTGCCAGTTCCTTTTCTGACCCCAAGGCTTCTTTTCTACCCACTATTTCTTAGGACCCGCCCATGGCTGCGATCCGGTTCTCTGTCTCTGACTGCCGCTGGCCTCAGAGTTTTCTTGTACAGCAGCAACTTGCTGCGGACCATACCTTCGATCCGGAAAATCTTCCCTTCTCTTGTTGTTCCGGTTATCCCGGTGTTGCTCTTGGCGCTGCTGTTCCGGCTCAGGTTATACTGCCGGCTGCGTTGGGTCTCCCAACGCATAGCTATCCGCCACACGTATCATCTCTGCCAACGTTGTCAGCATGTTCCGCTGCAGCTTCTGCCACAACGGTGAACCTCTTCTGCATCCACTGCTAAACCAAGCAATGGCTTGTGCCTCTATCACCCCCTCACAGGAGTTCCTTGTAGTGTTCCATCGGGCCAGATAATCCCGGTCTGTTTCATTTGGGCGCTGCACGCACAAAGCGAGCTGCTGCGGCCTGTTTGGCCTTTGATAGGTGCTGCTGAAGTTGCTCACGAAAGCTTCCTCAAAGTCCAGCCAACCATTTATACTTCCTGCCGGCAAGTTGTTTAGCCAAATTCTTGCCGGTCCTACCAAGAATGATGGTATGGTTCTTATGGCCCAACGCCGGTTTCCTCCTCCTGCTACGGTTCCTCCGCCGCCTGCGACGTATACCGCGGTCACGTAATCCGCGAGCCAGTCTTCCGGCTTCGTGGTGCCATCGTATGTTTTTGTGTCACGGGGCAACATAAAGTTGCGAACTGTTGGCTTTTCTTTCATGATCCTTGGGCCAAAACACTTTGGGCCCAGAGGACCTTCTTCCTCTATCATTTCTGACAAGTATACTCTATCCAGACGGTGCCTCGCATCCCGTTCCGGTAGGTATCTTTCTCCCAGATGCTCCCCCAACGGGTTCCGGTATGCTGCCGGTCTTGTGGAATCAGCCTCATCGTAACATTCCGGTACCGCGGCCCTTGCCTGCCGGTACCTTGGGGGATCTATTTCCTCCTCATCGTACGCCGCCCTTGCAGCTCGATAGTTTTGCCCGGTCTCTTGTCTGCCGGCATGATTGTTTCCGGCATAGCCTTCTTTGGCGTAGCCTCTGTTTGCCCCTTGGCCTTTTCTACCGGCATCATATTGCCCGGCTTGTTGTTTTCCGGCAAGGACCGGATCATACACATTCATCTGCTGCGCATTCATTTCTTTTTCTCTTCTTCTGTCCGGATGGGGGGACGAAGCCTGCCCATGGGACTTGCTACCGGCATTCCTCGTCGAACGCGCAGATTTCGAAGCCACAGCCTTGTTCAGCTTATCAAGCTGCTCAGCATTTTGATGCTCGATAGTTTCAAGAAGTTCCCGGACACGCTCTTGTTGTTTTGCCAGAGCGTCCCCGGAAAGCGAGTCACACAGCGCTACGGCAGCTTTAGCAGCTTTTATTGTTTTATCCAGGCTACTGTACTTAGGTTTTTCTACTATGTTCACAGATGCAGAAGTGCTTTTGCCGGCAGCAATTGCTTTGCGCAAATCCTGATCTAGATTGCGAGCCTTAAGCCGGTTTTCCGGTATCCTAGCAGCATGAGCACTAACAGAAGCAAAGCCATGGGCAGCGTTATACTCACGCACGGTTAGGTTCAGCTCGCGCTACGCCCTGACGACGTCCTTGCCGCTCTCGAGTATCTTCTGGCGCTGCGCCTCCAGCTCCGCCTGAGCCGCTGCCGGGTCGATGTTCTGCGCGATGGGGGTGGCGATGACGTTCATCGCCGATTGGAGTGGTGTTTCCGGCGATGCGGATGATGCTCCCGCAGCGCCTGCGCCGCGTTCCAGCGATGGCTTGGCCGCACGGGTCGAAACCGCACCACCAGCACCTTCTTCCGCAGCTTCATTGCCGGCGTCGACCGCGCCTGCCATCATCACCTCCACGCTGCCAGGAGCGCGGCCAGCATGTAGCCATCTTGGTGGATCCGGCGCCACCAGTACCGGCGAGAGGCACTGGCGCACAGGGACGGTGCCGAAGTAGATGCGGTGGCTGCCGAACTCGATGATGCGGCCGTTCTTGGGGAAGATGCCGCCGTTGGCGAAGCAGCCCGCGTTGTCGTTGATGAAGTCCATGGCGTAGATGCGCTGCACCAGCGCGGAGACCGTACGCTGGCCGGCGACGTCGAGGATGCCCGCCCGAATGTGAACTCCAGCAAGCGCCACTTCATGCCCCACGGTGGGCGCAAACTGTCGTCGTGGTGAACGAGCAGATGCCATGGGATGGCTTAAGTTGGGGCCGAATGGGCGCAAGAGGATTCGGGGGAGGGTTTGCGACTGGGTAGAACGAACTTCCGGATGCTTTCCTCAAGAACACAACCAAAGGCCGGTATGCAAGAAGAGAGACAAGAGGAAGAACTCTGCTCTAGATCGCTAGCTTCATTGATCTCAACATGGTTACAGGTTTCTGAGTGTACATGAGCGTCTCTGGATTGATCCTCTAACCTCTCGTTCGTGCCCGTAATAGGCTATGCCCCCTCTCCTTATATAGGGGAGAGGGTGGCT
The DNA here is from genome assembly GCF_022539505.1 of Lolium rigidum. NCBI lineage: Eukaryota > Viridiplantae > Streptophyta > Magnoliopsida > Poales > Poaceae > Lolium > Lolium rigidum. The sequence continues at coordinate 345,993,168 of NC_061508.1, forward strand.
TACAGAGCAAGAAACCCTAATGGCATCTTTGACTGGACAAACTACTTTACAAAGCTACTTTAATCATGGATGACGCCGGGGTCTTCTTTAATCAGGGACGCTGACGTCCTCCGGCTTCTTTTAGCGTCACCCCTCTCTTTGGCGCCAGGGCTCCGATTAAAGTCACTTTTCCTAGCTCATCCTTGTCTTCTAGTTCTGAAGAGAATCTTTGAACGGTCTTGCCGACCTGCCCTCCTTCCGGTATCTTCTTTATCTGGTTCCGGTATACCCCTCTGGGGATACCAGCATGTCCTTACTTAGCCAAGCTCTTATCTTTGTGCTCCGGTAAGAATATTAAACAGGTATCTTGATGGCTCAAACCATCCGATTTGGCATGCCTTTGGCATACCGGGGGTCATCCCCCCAACAAACTTCCTCATATAACTCGACTTGAGACAAGTAAAGGGAAATCACAAATAAAGGTGCATAGGAAATCATAATTGGTGATGGAAAACTTCGTTCTTTGTCAGGGAACAACTAATAGATTGTACTTATCTTTTGAATAAAGCCTTTATATTAGAGCTTATATGGCAGATCTTATATGCTCAATCATAGCAATCTCCTCATAATCATTGATAACCTTCAAAGTCATATCCATTCAGATAAAATTTGTACTAAACAAGGAAGGATAAAAGACATGATTACATAGATCACAATATAATGGTTAGATCACAACAACTCAGTTGCTTGCTTGAGATAGAGGGGAATAGGTTTACTGACTCAACATAAAAGTAAAAGATAGGCCCTTCGCAGAGGGAAGCATGGATTAAATCATGTGCTCGAGCTTTTCAAGTTTTGAAATCATATAGAGAGCATAAAAGTAAAGTGTTGAGAGGTGTTTGTTGTTGTCAACGAATGGTAGTGGGCACTCTAACCCCCTTGCCAAACAGACTTTCAAAGAGCGGATCATGAAGGACGTTATCTCTACCAGCAAGGTAGATCACCGCTCTTCTCTTTTGTTTACACATGTACTTTAGTTTTATTTATGGATGACACTCTCCCAACCTTTGCTTTCACAAGCCATGGCTAACCGAATCCTCGGGTGCCTTCCAAGGTTTCACATACCATGGAGGAGTGTCTATTGCAAAATTAAGTTGCTTACTGATGAATCAGGGCAAAACATGTGAAGAGAATTATTAATGAAAGTTAATTAATTGGGACTGGGAACCCCGTTGCCAGCTCTTTTTGCAAAATTATTGGATAAGCGGATGTGCCACTAGTCCATTGGTGAAAGTTGCCCAACAAGATTGAAAGATGAAACACCACATACTTCCTCATGAGCTATAAAACATTGGCACAAATAAGGAGTAATAAGGTTTCGAATTGTTTAAAGGTAGCACATGAAGTATTTACTTGGAGTGGCACAAAATACCACATAGTAGGTAGTTATGGTGGATACATGATGTCTACGCACGCTTCTATTCCTGTAGACAGTGTTGGTCCTTCAAGAGCAGAGGTTTGTAGAACAGCAGCAAGTTTCCCTTAAGTGAATCACCCAAGGTTTATCGAACTCAGGGAGGTAGAGGTCAAAGATATCCCTCTCAAGGAACCCTGCAATTACGATACAAGAAGTCTCTTGTGTCCCCAACACACCTAATACACTTGTCAGATGTATATGTGCACTAGTTCGGCGAAGAGATAGTGAAATACAAGTAATATGGATGATTGTAAGTAGTAATTGCAATCTGAAATAAAGATGGCAGCAAGCAAACATGTAACAGAACTTGTTGGAAACGGTGTTTCAATGCTTAGAAACAAGGCATAGGGATCATACTTTCACTAGTGGACACTCTCAACATTGATCAAATAACTGAATGGATAAATGCTACTTTCTATACAATCTCTTGTTGGATAACAAACACCATTCATTGTGTAGGGCTACAAGAGCTCCCTCGAGCCGGAGTGAACAAGCTCCACAACATTCGGAGTTCATATTTAAGTAACCTCTAGAGTGCATAATAGACCGTTGCAATTTAGACCGAGTACTAACATAGCATACACACTGTCAACAGTAGCTATGAAAGGGGGAATAGATCGCATCAATACTATCATAGTAATAGTTAACTCCATAATCAACAAGAGATTACAATCATAACCTATGCCAATTACTACATGATGCACACACTGCCAACGTTACATCATGGAGGAGGAATAGAGTACTTTAATAACATCACTAGAGTAGCACATAGATTAATAGTGATACAAAGCTCATCATATGGATCTCAATCATGTAAGGCAGCTCATGAGATCATTGTATTGAAGTACATGGGAGAGAGATTAACCACATAGCTACCGGTACAGCCCTTAGCCTCGAGGGAGAACTACTCCCTCCTCATCATGGGAGACAGCGATGGAGATGAAGATGGCGGTGGTGTCGATGGAGATGACTCCGGGGGCAATTCCCCGTCCCGGCAGGGTGCTGGAACAGAGACTTCTGTCCCCCGAATTGGAGTTTTGCGATGGCGGCGGCGTCCCTGGAGTCTTTCTGGAGTTTCGTCAATCGGTGTCGAAGTTTTAGGTCAAGAGGAGTCTTATAGGCGAAGAGGCGGAGTCGGAGGGGCCACGGGGGACCCACACACTAGGGGGCGCCCCCCCTTGGCCGCGCCGCCTTGTGGGGTGGGGCCCCCTGGCTCCCCTCTGGCCCCTCTTCGGTGCTCTGGAAGCTTCCGGGAAAAATAAGATATTTGGCGTTGATTTCGTCCGATTCCGAGAATATTTCCTTTGTAGGATTTCTGAAACCAAAAACAGCAGAAAACAGCAACTGGCTCTTCGGCATCTTGTCAATAGGTTAGTTCAGGAAAATGCATCAAAACGATATAAAGTGTGAACAAAACATGTATGTATTGTCATAAAACTGTCATGGAACATCAGAAATTATAGATACGTTGGAGACGTATCAGCATCCCCAAGCTTAGTTCCTACTCGCCCTCGAGTAGGTAAACGATAAAAAGAAAAATTTCTGAAGTGACATGCTACTTACATAATCTTGATCATACTATTGTAAAGCACATGAGATGAATGCAGCGATTCGAAGCAATGGTAAAGACAATGAATAAACAAATGAATCATATAGCAAAGACTTTTCATGAATAGTACTTTCAAGACAAGCATCAATAAGACTTGCATAAGAGTTAACTCATAAAGCAATAAATTCTTAGTAGAAAGTTTTAGGGATTTCTATTTTCGTGCCCTCGGTTCCTTAGTTGTGCTCAGTTTTCCCCAGCTCCTTAGTTTTTCCTCAGTTTTCCCCAAGTCCTTGTTTGAAACCCGCAGAAGCAGCTCCGACGGCAGGAATCCGTTAAGTTGACCGTTCCGTGCTGACGAGTAGGGTCGTGTTGTTTGTGGGGTCGCGTCGTGTGGGGCTAGTAGGAAGGAACCGCGTGGGACAGGATGAGACCATGTTTGTGTGGCCGTAGCGTGTGGGGCCATAGCGTGTGGAGCCGTGTGGGTCCGGGACGTGGGCACGAGTGGTTTCTGTCTCTTTCGCCCAGATTAGCAGTTTTCAATGTACCTTTTTCCTCTCTCTCGATCGATCTCATTCCTATTTGATAGCCCAAATTGGTAGCAAATCTAGAGCAGCTTCTCCTTCTGTTTTTTAACGCCATTCATTTCTTTATGCCTTCGTTTTTACCCAATCAGGTAGGAAATCTAGGGCACAAATCCGGAGAAAATATAGGATAAGCTTGCATAGAGCAGCCAACATAGCATAGATATATTCACGACGGATCCAACGAGTAGTACCGATAGAACCCTACAACATAAGCTATATTTTACATGAATTTAAGCTGCTCTACGGATAGAGCGATCACATACGAAGAGTGCAGTGGGCATGTTCAACGCCTCCAGGTTGCGCCTGTGACTCGCCTGGAGGTTGCGCAGGTGAATCCCAAGTGCTTTGTGTTTGGCCATGAACGCATACACGTTCACCGTCGTTCCAACTCTAGCGCCGCATCTGCCAATGGATTCAGCATGGTTCACCGGGCGGTTGAAGTCGGTGGTGCGGAGCTTCTGTTGCAGAAGGGGCACTTGTAAATGCCTCGAGCAAAGGGGCCATCGTAATGGCCGGACTGCAGCCTCCGAGGACGTGACGAGTCTTGGTGTGGAAGGACTCGTCGTCGCTGTCGACGTCGCTGCTCTGCACCTGTCACGTAGCACCAAAGATCGTGCAAAAAACATGGAGTCAGTTGCAACGATGATGGAACAGAGAGTGAACAAAGATCATGCATGATAATATGGGCTCAAAAAAAAGAGGTAGCCTCAGTTACATTGGACACACTTATATCCGAGGATTTGAGTCGGTAAACCAAAGATCATGCACAACAAATTTGAACACACCAATTGTTTACTGACCAAACCCTGAATCAATTTGTGCCCAAATATTCATCATCATCGGCACAAATATTAAACAAAAGCAAATCACAAGCACTAATAACGTAAGATCTAACACAAAAGGATTGAACTAGGAACAGACGCACCCTAATAACGCTAGATCTAACACAAATGGATTGAACTAGGAACAGACGAACCCTAATAACGCTAGATCTAACACAAAAGGATTGAAATGGGATAAGAACAAGGGAGCAAAGGGTTACCTCCGGCTCGTCGTCGACGATGCTGGTGTCGTAGGGGTTCTCCGGCGCGACGTACGGCACTGGTTCGTACGGGTCCCAAGCGACGGGGGCCTGGACGGGGGCCTGGACGGTGGCGGCGCCGATGCGCCGGCGGCTGATGCACCGACTGCTACGTTGGAAGCATCGACGGGGGCCTGGACGGGGGCAGCGGCCGATGCGCCGACAATGGGCATCTCATTCTTCTCCATCGCCGGCGGTTTTCTTCGGGGGTTTTCTTCGGTTGTGGAGAAGATGATGGGACAGGAGAGGCGGTTGCAGTGAGAACGTGCGTCGAGGGAGAGGAAAAGGGCTCTATAAAGACGAAGGTGGCGTGTACCGCAACACGCGTCCGCTATGCACGGCTGCCGGCGTGTACCGCGACACGAGTCTAACCCTGGGACGTTTGGTGTACTCGGTTATAACCTCGGGCCTTATACAAAAATTTTATACGTACTCGAGTTTTCCCCTCGAGTACTTAGGCTGGCAAGTGCAATATACTCAGTTTTACCCTCAAGTAGCTAGTCAACGAGAGAGTCAACAAATGAGATTCACATATCTAAGCGAGGCATTTCATGCGCAAAAAAATTCAAAAAAATAAAAACATAGTGGCACCTACTCATGGAGTCTTCCTACGCAACCTTGCCACCAAGAAAACCTTAACAAACATATATAAATCAATTTTTACCACAAATTGCCACTTCTCGAGAATCACTAGTGTAGCTATGAAGATGCATGGTTTTCCACTCGGACCCCTTTGCAAAACATCTTCCCCAAAAACATAGTTTGTCTAAATGATGCCATAATTGTCACACTCATGTATATTTGAATTGCAAATAATTTGATGTAGCCCAATATGAATTATATTGTACAAAACATGCATTTTTCATTTTGTAATTCTTTTTGTTTGAATCCCTTAGTCTATTTACTATTTATGTGCCCTTGGATTGTTAGTACTACTCGGTTTTGCCCTCAAGTTCTGTCACAAATGCTCTCAGAAGCCCAAACTTATCCTGATTGGTTGAGCCGTTGTCACACGGATCGACTCCACGAACCGTTGATCAACTGATCTAACGGGCAGTATACCCCTCCCCATCTCTTCGTGGCCACCCCTCTCTCTCTCTCTCTTCGTGGCCACCCCTCTCTCTCTGTCGGTGGATATAGTTTTGGCTTTCGCTTTCCTTTTTCTTTTAGGGGATATAGTTTTGGCATATAGTTTTAGTAATTTGAAACGGCCCAAAAGTGGTATAATTTTGGTATAAACATGAGGCATACAGATTTGTGGATTTCGGTGAATGCATTATTGTCACCCCCCTAACAATTATCAACTATCTTTCGCTTTCCTTTTTCTTTTAGGGGATATAGTTTTGGCATATAGTTTCGGTAATTTGAAACGGCCCAAAAGTGGTATAATTTCGGTATAAACATGAGGCATACATATTTGCGGATTTCGGTGAATGCATTATTGTCACCCCTCTAACAATTATCAACTATCTTTCGCTTTCCTTTTTCTTTTAGGGGATATAGTTTTGGCATATAGTTTCGGTAATTTGAAACGGCACACACTAATATAGTTCGGTGAGCAATGATAAGAATCCCTTGTATAAACATGAGGCATACATAAAGCATTCCAATATAGTTGGTAATTTTGGTGAATGCACACACTAACCATGAAAACAACTACAAGTACATGTAAGCGAATAATGAATTTGTAACAAGGTATCCCTTGTAACAACTTCTAGCGCTCGGTGAGCAATGATAAGAATCCGATCGCAATTATACAACGGAAAAAACAACCAGCTATCGAGATTAGCTTGCTTCTTCAACTCGATCGGCTGCCTTAACTGCTTGTTCATTTTCTTCAGTTCTCCCTTCACTTACACCGAGTCCTACATTGGGAGCATTAGGCATAATCGGAACGGCTCCTCTCTCGCCGCATTCTCTACGGCAAGTCCCCCCTCCCAAATTGCGCTCCCCAATAGCGCCAATTGATTCCTGCAATTGAAGCCTCTAAACGTACACATCGATCCACTCGAAATGCCTGCATTTCTTCGGGATACGAAAACAACAACGGGAACCCTAAATCCCAAATTCGATGGAATAGCAAGAAAATCGAGAGAAAACAGAGAAATTGGAGCGATATCTAACCTTGTCCCCCTCTCTATATGGCAAGCTCTCGCATGCAAGGAACTCACGTCCACGGTTGCCGTTCTCGTCCGTTTTACAGATCGACCGCTTCAGAGGCTCCTGGCGTGGGCAGTCAGGGCATCTTGTCAAAGGCACGGGTCCATGCTGCGGCCATGAAGAACGGGAGGTCGAAGAGAAACTAGACATCACCCGCCTGCTGGAGAAGGGCTGCCGGCGGCGGAGAAGAAGAACAATGGGGCGCGGGGAAAGAAAGGGGAAGCAATGGCACGGGCACGGGCGCGGGGCGGCTCGGGCTCCCATTTTGCAACGGTCACACTGGGTAAGCTGTGGGTCCGGCGCACTTAACGTGGACAAGTTGTGGGTCCCACGATGATCTGGATAAGTGAAGACGTGTCCACTGCGGGGCACCAACAGCGGCCCCACTTGCCAGCACCAACCAACGTCAACTAACGGGATTCCTTCCGTCCGAGCTCCTTCTGCGGGTTTTAGACAAGGTTTTGGAGAAAACTGAGGAAAAACTAAGGGGCTGGGGGAAACTGAGCACAACTAAGGAGCCAGGGGCACGAAAATAGAAATCCCAAAGTCTTAAAGAAACACAAAGGAAGATATAAGTTTCAGCGGTTGCTTTCAACTTCAACATGTATATCTCATGGATAATTGTCAACACAAAGTAATATGTTGAATGCAAATAAGCAAGTATGTAAGAATCAATGCACAGTTGACACAAGTGTTTGCTTCTAAGATGGAAGGAAGTAGGTAAACTGACTCAACATAAAAGTAAAAGAAAGGCCCTTCGCAGAGGGAAGCATGGATTACTATATTTGTGCTAGAGCTTTTATTTTGAAAACATAGAAACAATTTTGTCAATGGTAGTAATAAAGCATATGTGTTATGTATAAGATATCCTATAAGTTGTAAGCCTCATTTAGACATCCATACCGGGACAACATAGACAACAGATAATGGACTCCTCTTTAATGCATAAGCATTCAACAACAAATAATATTCTCATAAGAGATTGAGGATTTTTGTCCAAACTGAAACTTCCACCATGGATCATGGCTTTAGTTAGCGGCCCAATGTTCTTCTCTAACAATATGCATACTCAAACCATTTGATCATGATAAATCACCCTTACTTCAGACAAGACGAACATGCATAGAAACTCACATGATATTCAACAAAGGTGTAATAGTTGATGGCGTCCCCAGAAACATGGTTACCGCTCAACAAGCAACTTATAAGAAATAAGATACATAAGCTACATATTCAATACCACAATAGTTTTTTAAGCTATTTTCCCATGAGCTATATATTGCAAAGACAAAGAATAAAATTTTAAAGGTAGCACTCAAGTAATTTACTTTGGAATGGCAGAGAAATACCATGTAGTAGGTAGGTATGGTGGACACAAATGGCATAGTTCTTGGCTCAAGGATTTTGGATGCACGAGAAGTATCCCCTCTCAATACAAGGCTTAGGCTAGCAAGGTTGTTTGAAGCAAACACAAGTATGAAACGGTACAGCAAAACTTACATAAGAACATATTGCAAGCATTATAAGACTCTACATTGTCTTCCTTGTTGTTCAAACACCTCACCAAAAAATATCTAGACTCTAGAGAGACCAATCATGCAAACCAAATTTTAACAAGCTCTATGTAGTTCTTCATTAATAGGTGCAAAGTACATGATGCAAGAGCTTAAACATGATCTATTTGAGCACAACAATTGCCAAGTATCAAATTATTCAAGACATTATACCAATTACCACATGCAGCATTTTCTGTTTCCAACCATAATAATGATGAATGAAGCAGTTCAACCTTTGTCATGAACACTAAAAGTAAAGCTAAGAACACCAGTGTTCATATGAACGAGCAGAGCGTGTCTCTCTCCCACACAAGCATGAATTTATTCAAAGAATGAAAATAACAAAACGAAAATAAAAGCACACAGACGCTCCAAGTAAAGCACATAAGATGTGACGGAATAAAAATATAGTTTCACTAGAGGTGACCTGATAAGTTGTCGATGAAGAAGGGGATGCCATGGGCATCCCCAAGCTTAGATTCTTGAGTCTTCTTGAAATATGCGAGGGATGAACCACGGGGGCATCCCCAAGCTTAGACTTTTCACTCTTCTTGATCATATTATATCATCCTCCTCTCTTGACCCTTGAAAACTTCCTCCACACCAAACTCAAAACAAACTCATTAGAGGGTTAGTGCATAATCAAAAATTCACATATTCAGAGGTGACATAATCATTCTTAACACTTCTGGACATTGCAAAAAGCTACTGAAAGTTAATGGAACAAAGAAATCTATCCAACATAGCAAAAGAGACAATGCGAAATAAAAGGCAGAATCTGTCAAAATAGAACAGTCCGTAAAGATGAATTTTTTATAGGAACTTAACTTGCTCAGATGGAAAAGCTCAAATTGAATGAAAGTTGCGTACATATCTGAGGATCACTCACGTAAATTGAAAGATTTTTCTGAGTTACCTACAGAGGGGGCTACTCAATTTCGTGACAGCAAGAAATCTGTTTCTTCGCAGTAATCCAAATTTAGTATCAACCTTACTATCAAAGACTTTACTTGGCACAACAATGCAATAAAATAAAGATAAGGAGAGGTTGCTACAGTAGTAACAACTTCTAAGACACAACAAAACAGTAGAAAAATAAAAACATGGGTTATCTCCCAAGAAGTGCTTTCTTTATAGCCATTAAGATGGGCTCAGTAATTTTAATGATGCTCTCGCAAGAAATAAGAGTTGAAGCAAAAGAGAGCATCAAAAGCAAATAAGAAACACTTTTAAGTCTAACCCACTTCCTATGAAAAGGAATCTTGTAAATAAACAAGTCATGTAAGCATAATGCAACAAGCATAGACAGGCAACACAAGCGCAACTTCAAGATTCTCAACATAAAGAGGGGAAACTTAATATTATTAAGATGCATATAACCATGTTTCCCTCTCTCATAATGAATTTCAGTAGCATCATGAACAAACTCAACAATATAACTATCACATAAAGCATTCTTATCATGAGTCTCATGCATAAAATAATTACTACTCCCAACATAAGCATAGTCATTCTTATTAATTGTAGTGGGAGCAAATTCAACAAAATAGCTATCATTATTATTCTCATCACCATAATCATCAAATGTAGGAGGCATATTATAATCATAATAAAATTTATCCTCCATAGTAGGTGGACTGAAAATATGATAGTCATCATTGTAATCATCATATATCGGAGGTAAAGTATCATCAACGTAAATTTTCTCCTCCATGCTTGGGGGACTAAAAATATCATGCTCATCAAAACCAGCTTCCCCAAGCTTAGAATTTCCCATAGCATTAGAAACAATGGTGTTCAAAGAATTCATACTAATAACATTGTCATTAGCATGCATATAAAGTTCCATAGGTTTTTTAATTTTCTCTTCAAACACCTCATGTCCTAACTCAAGATATGTTTCATAAAGATCTCTAATTTTTTGTTGTTTTCCATTAAGCCTAACTAGTGAAATAAAACAAGAAACAAAAAGATATAATTGCAGGATCTAAAGGAAATAACTTCGAGCACTCACACACCGGCAACAGTGCTAGGAAATAGCTTAGTAGTCGGAGGATGTGAATACCTTTTACCTTACCTCCCCGACAACGGCGCCGAGAAAATAGCTTGATGTCTACGCACGCTTCTATTCCTCGTAGACGGTGTTGGGCCTCCAAGAGCAGAGGTTTGTAGAACAGCAGCAAGTTTCCCTTAAGTGAATCACCCAAGGTTTATCGAACTCGGGGAGGTAGAGGTCAAAGATATCCCTCTCAAGCAACCACTGCAATTACGATACAAGAAGTCTCTTGTGTCCCCAACACACCTAATACACTTGTCAGATGTATAGGTGCACTAGTTCGGCGAAGAGATAGTGAAATACAAGTAATATGGAAGATTGTAAGTAGTAATTGCAATCTGAAATAAAGATGGCAGCAAGCAAACATGTAACAGAACTTGTTGGAAACGGTCTTTCAATGCTTAGAAACAAGGCATAGGGATCATACTTTCACTAGTGGACACTCTCAACATTGATCACATAACTGAATAGATAAATGCTACTTTCTCTACACTCTCTTGTTGGGTAACAAACACCATTCATTGTGTAGGGCTACAAGAGCTCCCTCAAGCCGGAGTGAACAAGCTCCACAACATTCGGAGTTCATATTTAAGTAACCTCTAGAGTGCATAATAGACCGTTGCAATTTAGACCGAGTACTAACATAGCATACACACTATCAACAATAGCTATGAAAGGGGGAATAGATCACATCAATACTATCATAGTAATAGTTAACTCCATAATCTACAAGAGATTACAATCATAACCTATGCCAAGTACTACATGATGCACACACTGTCAACGTTACATCATGGAGGAGGAATAGAGTACTTTAATAACATCACTAGAGTAGCACATAGATTAATAGTGATACAAAGCTCATCATATGGATCTCAATCATGTAAGGCAGCTCATGAGATCATTGTATTGAAGTACATGGGAGAGAGATTAACCACATAGCTACCGGTACAGCCCTTAGCCTCGAGGGAGAACTACTCCCTCCTCATCATGGGAGACAACGATGGCGATGAAGATGGAGGTGGTGTCGATGGAGATGACTCCGGGGGCAATTCCCCGTCCCGGCAGGGTGCCGGAACAGAGACTTCTGTCCCCCGAATTGGAGTTTCGCGATGGCGGCGGTGTCCCTGGAGTCTTTCTGGAGTTTCGTCAATCGGTGTCGAAGTTTTAGGTCACGAGGAGTCTTATAGGCGAAGAGGCGGAGTCGGAGGGGCCAGGGGGGACTGATACGTCTCCGACGTATCGATAATTTCTTGTGTTCCATGCCACATTATTGATGATATCTACATGTTTTATGCACACTTTATGTCATATTCGTGCATTTTCTGGAACTAACCTATTAACAAGATGCCGAAGTGCCGATTCTTTGTTTTCTGCTGTTTTTGGTTTCAGAAATCCTAGTAACGAAATATTCTCGGAATTGGACAAAATCAACGCCCAGGGTCCTATTTTGCCACGAAGCTTCCAGAAGACCGAAGAGGAGACGAAGTGGGGCCACGAGGTGGCCACACCCTAGGGCGGCGCGGCCCAAGCCACCGGCCGCGCCGGCCTGTAGTGTGGGCCCCTCGTGCCGCCTCTCGACCTGCCCTTCCGCCTACTTAAAGCCTCCGTCGCGAAACCCCCGATGCCGAGAGCCACGATACGGAAAACCTTTCAGAGACGCCGCCGCCGCCAATCCCATCTCGGGGGATTCAGGAGATCGCCTCCGGCACCCTGCCGGAGAGGGGATTCATCTCCCGGAAGACTCTACGCCGCCATGGTCGCCTCCGGAGTGATGAGTGAGTAGTTCACCCCTGGACTATGGGTCCATAGCAGTAGCTAGATGGTTGTCTTCTCCCCATTGTGCTTAATTGTCGGGTCTTGTGAGCTGCCTAACATGATCAAGATCATCTATCTGTAATTCTATATGTTGCGTTTGTTGGGATCCGATGAATAGAGAATACTATGTTATGTTGATTATCAAAGTTCATGTCTATGTGTTGTTTATGATCTTGCATGCTCTCCGTTACTAGTAGATGCTGCGGCCAAGTAGATGCTTGTAACTCCAAGAGGGAGTATTTATGCTCGATAGTGGGTTCATGTCTCCGTGAATGCAGGGGAGTGACGAAACCTCTAAGATTATGGATGTGTTGTTGCCACTAGGGATAAAACATTGGTGCTATGTTCGAGGATGTAGTTACTGATTACATTACACGCAATACTTAATGCAATTGTGCATTGTTAGCAACTTAATGCTGGAGGGGTTCGGATGATAACCTGAAGGTGGACTTTTTAGGCATAGATGCATGCTGGATAGCGGTCTATGTACTTTGTCGTAATGCCCAATTAAATCTCACAATAATCATCATAATATGTATGTGCATTGTTATGCCCTCTTTATTTGTCAATTGCCCAACTGTAATTTCTTCACCCAACATGCTGTTTATCTTATGGGAGAGACACCTCTAGTGAACTGTGGACCCCAGTCCAATTCTCTATACTGAAATATAATCTACTGCAATATTGTTCTACTGTTTTACTGCAAACAATCATCATCCACACTATACATCTAATCCTTTGTTACAGCAAGCCGGTGAGATTGACAACCTCACTGTTTCGTTGGGGCAAAGTACTTTGGTTGTGTTGTGCGGGTTCCACGTTGGCGCCGGAATCTCCGGTGTTGCGCCGCACTACATCCCGCCGCCATCAACCTTCAACGTGCTTCTTGACTCCTACTGGTTCGATTAAACCTTGGTTTCTTGCGAGGAAACTTGCCGCTGTGCGCATCACACCTTCCTCTTGGGGTTCCCAACGGACGTGTCAACTGCACGCATCAAGCAAATTTACGGCGCCGTTGCCGGGAGATCAAGACACGCTGCAAGGGGAGTCTCCACTTCCCAATCTCTTTACTTTGTTTTTGTCTTGCTTAGTTTTATTTACTACTTTATTTGCTGCACTAAACCAAAATACAAAAAAATTAGTTGCTAGTTTTACTTTATTTGCTATCTTGTACTGCTATATCAAAAACCCACAAAAAAATTAGTTACTTGCATTTACTTTATCTAGTTTGCTTTATTTACTACTGCTAAAATGGCCACCCCTGAAAATACTAAGTTGTGTGACTTCACAACCACAAATAATAATGATTTCTTATGCACACCTATTGCTCCACCTGCTACTACAGCAGAATTCTTTGAAATTAAACCTGCTTTACTGAATCTTGTTATGCGAGAGCAATTTTCTAGTATTAGTTCTGATGATGCTGCTGCCCATCTCAATAATTTTGTTGAATTGTGTGAAATGCAAAAATATAAAGATGTAGATGGTGACATTATAAAATTAAAATTGTTCCCTTTCTCACTAAGAGGAAGAGCTAAAGATTGGTTGCTATCTCTGCCTAAGAATAGTATTGATTCATGGACTAAATGCAAGGATGCTTTTATTGGTAGATATTATCCCCCTGCTAAAATTATATCTTTGAGGAGTAGCATAATGAATTTTAAACAATTAGATACTGAGCATGTTGCACAAGCATGGGAAAGAATGAAATCTTTGGTTAAAAATTGCCCAACCCATGGATTGACTACTTGGATGATCATCCAAACCTTTTATGCGGGACTGAATTTTTCTTCGCGGAATTTATTGGATTCAGCTGCTGGAGGTACCTTTATGTCCATCACTCTTGGTGAAGCAACAAAGCTTCTTGATAATATGATGATCAATTACTCTGAATGGCACACGGAAAGAGCTCCACAAGGTAAGAAGGTAAATTCGTCGAAGAAACCTCTTCCTTGAGTGATAAGATTGATGCTATTATGTCTATGCTTGTGAATGATAGGACTAATGTTGATCCTAATAATTTTCCGTTAGCTTCATTGGTTGCCCAAGAAGAACATGTTGATGTAAACTTCATTAAAAATAATAATTTCAACAACAATGCTTATCGGAACAATTCTAGTAATAACTATAGGCCATATCCTTATAATAATGGTAACGGTTATGCTAATTCTTATGGGAATTCTTACAATAATAATAGGAACACACCCCCTGGACTTGAAGCTATGCTTAAAGAATTTATTAGTACACAAACTACCTTTAACAAATCTGTTGAGGAAAAACTCAATAAAATTGATATTCTCGCTTCTAAGGTTGATAGTCTTGCCTCTGATGTTGATCTTTTGAAAACGAAAGTTATGCCTAATAGGGATATTGAAAATAAAATTGTTACTACAGCAAATGCCATCCAAGTTAGAATTAATGAGAATATAAGATTGATGGCTGAATTGCGTGCTAGGTGGGATAGAGAAGAAAATGAAAAACTAGCTAAAGAGAAAAATGTAGCTAAAGTTTGGACTATTACCACCACAAGTAATGTTGATTCTTCACATGTTGCTGCACCTCCTACTATTAATGGTAAAATAATTAGTGTTGGCAATGTTTCTACTCCTAGTGCAAAGCGTACAAAATTGTCTGAAATTGCTAAAACTGCTGAAATTGCTTGTGATAAAACTGCTGAAATTTTTTCCAACCTTGGGGATGATGATCCCATTGCTGTAGCTCATAATGATTTAGATTTTGATGATTGCCACATCTCTGAAGTTATAAAGTTCTTACAAAAACTTGCTAAGAGTCCCAATGCTAGCGTTGTAAACTTGGCTTTCACAAAACATATTACAAATGCTCTCATAAAAGCTCGGGAAGAGAAACTAAAACTTGAAACTTCTATTCCTAGAAAGCTAGAGGATGGTTGGGAACCCATCATTAAAATGAGGGTCAATGATTTTGATTGTAATGCTTTATGTGATCTTGGTGCAAGTATTTCTGTTATGCCTAAGAAAGTCTATTATATGCTTGACTTGCCACCATTGAAAAATTGTTATCTGGATGTTAATCTCGCTGATAATGCTAAAAAGAAACCTTTGGGGAGAGTTGATAATGTTCATATTATGGTTAACAATAACCTTGTCCCCGTTGATTTTGTTGTCTTGGATATTGAATGCAATGCATCTTGCCCCATTATATTGGGAAGACCTTTTCTTCGAGCTGTTGGTGCTACTATTGATATGAAGGAAGGTAATATTAAATATCAATTTCCTCTCAAGAAAGGTATGGAACACTTCCCTAGAAAGAGAATGAAGTTACCTTTTGATTCTATTATTAGAACAAATTATGATGTTGACACTTCGTCTCTTGATAATACTTGATACACACTTTACGCGCCTAGGCTGAAAGGCGTTAAGAAAAGCGCTTATGGGAGACAACCCATGGTTTTTACTACAGTACTTTGTTTTTATTTTGTGTCTTGGAAGTTGTTTACTACTGTAGCAACCTCTCCTTATCTTAGTTTAGTGTTTTATTGTGCCAAGTAAAGTCGTTGATAGAAAAGTTCATACTAGATTTGGATTACTGCGCAGAAACAGATTTCTTTGCTGTCACGAATCTGGGCTGTTTTCTCTGTAGGTAACTCAGAAAATTATGCCAATTTACGTGAGTGATCCTCAGATATGTACGCAACTTTCATTCAATTTGAGCATTTTCATTTGAGCAAGTCTGGTGCCTCGATAAAATTCGTCAATACGAACTGTTCTGTTTTGACAGATTCTGCCTTTTATTTCGCATTGCCTCTTTTGCTATGTTGGATGAATTTCTTTGATCCATTAATGTCCAGTAGCTTTATGCAATGTCCAGAAGTGTTAAGAATGATTGTGTCACCTCTGAACATGTTAATTTTTATTGTCCACTAACCCTCTAATGAGTTGTTCTAAGTTTGGTGTGGAGGAAGTTTTCAAGGATCAAGAGAGGAGTATGATACAACATGATCAAGGAGAGTGAAAGCTCTAAGCTTGGGGATGCCCCGGTGGTTCACCCCTGCATATTCTAAGAAGACTCAAGCGTCTAAGCTTGGGGATTCCCAAGGCATCCCCTTCTTCATCGACAACATTATCAGGTTCCTCCCCTGAAACTATATTTTTATTCCATCACATCTTATGTGCTTTGCTTGGAGCGTCGGTTTGTTTTTGTTTTTGTTTTGTTTGAATAAAATGGATGCTAGCATTCACTTTGTGGGAGAGAGACACGCTCCGCTGTAGCATATGGACAAGTATGTCCTTAGGCTCTACTCATAGTATTCATGGCGAAGTTTCTTCTTCGTTAAATTGTTATATGGTTGGAATATGAAAATGATACATGTAGTAATTTGCTAAAATGTCTTGGATAATGTGATACTTGGCAATTGTTGTGCTCATGTTTAAGCTCTTGCATCATATACTTTGCACCCATTAATGAAGAAATACATAGAGCATGCTAAAATTTGGTTTGCATATTTGGTTTCTCTAAGGTCTAGATAATTTCTAGTATTGAGTTTGAACAACAAGGAAGACGGTGTAGAGTCTTATAATGTTTACAATATGTCTTTTATGTGAGTTTTGCTGCACCGGTTCATCCTTGTGTTTGTTTCAAATAACCTTGCTAGCCTAAACCTTGTATCGAGAGGGAATACCTCTCATGCATCCAAAATACTTGAGCCAACCACTATGCCATTTGTGTCCACCATACCTACCTACTACATGGTATTTCTCCGCCATTCCAAAGTAAATTGCTTGAGTGCTACCTTTAAATTCCATCATTCACCTTTGCAATATATAGCTCATGGGACAAATAGCTTAAAAACTATTGTGGTATTGAATATGTACTTATGCACTTTATCTCTTATTAAGTTGCTTGTTGTGCGATAACCATGTTTACGGGGACGCCATCAACTATTCTTTGTTGAATATCATGTGAGTTGCTATGCATGTCCGTCTTGTACGAAGTAAGAGAGATCTACCACCCTATGGTTAAGCATGCATATTGTTAGAGAAGAACATTGGGCCGCTAACTAAAGCCATGATTCATGGTGGAAGTTTCAGTTTTGGACATATATCCTCAATCTCATATGAGAATAATAATTGTTGCCACATGCTTATGCATTAAAGAGGAGTCCATTATCTGTTGTCCATGTTGTCCCGGTATGGATGTCTAAGTTGAGAATAATCAATAGCGAGAAATCCAAAATGCGAGCTTTCTCCTTAGACCTTTGTACAGGCGGCATGGAGGTACCCCATTGTGACACTTGGTTAAAACATGTGTATTGCGATGATCCGGTAGTCCAAGCTAATTAGGACAAGGTGCGGGCACTATTAGTATACTATGCATGAGGCTTGCAACTTGTAAGATATAATTTACATGATACATATGCTTTATTACTACCGTTGACAAAATTGTTTCATGTTTTCAAAATCAAAGCTCTAGCACAAATATAGCAATCGATGCTTTTCCTCTTTGAAGGACCATTCTTTTTACTTTTATTGTTGAGTCGGTTCACCTATTTCTCTCCACCTCAAGAAGCAAACACTTGTGTGAACTGTGCATTGATTCCTACATACTTGCATATTGCACTTATTATATTACTCTATGTTGACAATATCCATGAGATATACATGTTATAAGTTGAAAGCAACCGCTGAAACTTCATCTTCCTTTGTGTTGCTTCAATACCTTTACTTTGATTTATTGCTTTATGAGTTAACTCTTATGCAAGACTTATTGATGCTTGTCTTGAAGTACTATTCATGAAAAGTCTTTGCTATATGATTCACTTGTTTACTCATGTCATTTACATTGTTTTGATCGCTGCATTCACTACATATGCTTTACAAATAGTATGATCAAGGTTATGATGGCATGTCACTCCAGAAATTATCTTTGTTATCGTTTTACCTGCTCGGGACGAGCAGAACTAAGCTTGGGGATGCTGATACGTCTCCGACGTATCGATAATTTCTTGTGTTCCATGCCACATTATTGATTATATCTACATGTTTTATGCACACTTTATGTCATATTCGTGCATTTTACGGAACTAACCTATTAACAAGATGCCGAAGTGCCGATTCTTGTTTTACTGCTGTTTTTGGTTTCAGAAATCCTAGTAACGAAATATTCTCGGAATTGGACGAAATCAACGCCCAGGGTCCTATTTTGCCACGAAGCTTCCAGAAGACCGAAGAGGAGACGAAGTGGGGCCACGAGGTGGCCACACCCTAGGGCGGCGCGGCCCAGGCCCTGGCCGCGCCGGCCTGTAGTGTGGGCCCCTCGTGCCGCCTCTTGACCTGCCCTTCCGCCTACTTAAAGCCTCCGTCGCGAAACCCCCAGTACCGAGAGCCACGATACGGAAAACCTTCCAGAGACGCCGCCGCCGCCAATCCCATCTCGGGGGATTCAGGAGATCGCCTCCGGCACCCTGCCGGAGAGGGGATTCATCTCCCGGAAGACTCTACGCCGCCATGGTCGCCTCCGGAGTGATGAGTGAGTAGTTCACCCCTGGACTATGGGTCCATAGCAGTAGCTAGATGGTTGTCTTCTCCCCATTGTGTTTAATTGTCGGGTCTTGTGAGCTGCCTAACATGATCAAGATCATCTATCTGTAATTCTATATGTTGCGTTTGTTGGGATCCGATGAATAGAGAATACTATGTTATGTTGATTATCAAAGTTCATGTCTATGTGTTGTTTATGATCTTGCATGCTCTCCATTACTAGTAGATGCTCGGCCAAGTAGATGCTTGTAACTCCAAGAGGGAGTATTTATGCTCGATAGTGGGTTCATGTCTCCGTGAATGCGGGGAGTGACGAAACCTCTAAGATTATGGATGTCTTGTTGCCACTAGGGATAAAACATTGGTGCTATGTTCGAGGATGTAGTTACTGATTACATTACGCGCAATACTTAATGCAATTGTCTGTTGTTAGCAACTTAATGCTGGAGGGGTTCGGATGATAACTCTGAAGGTGGACTTTTTAGGCATAGATGCATGCTTGGATAGCGGTCTATGTACTTTGTCGTAATGCCCAATTAAATCTCACAATAATCATCATAATATGTATGTGCATTGTTATGCCCTCTTTATTTGTCAATTGCCCAAGCTGTAATTTGTTCACCCAACATGTTGTTTATCTTATGGGAGAGACACCTCTAGTGAGCTGTGGACCCCGGTCCAATTCTCTATCTTGAAATACAATCTCTCGCAATATTGTTCTACTTGTTTTTACGCAAACAATCATCATCCACACTATACATCTAATCCTTTGTTACGGCAAGCCGGTGAGATTGACAACCTCACTCGTTTCGTTGGGGCAAAGTACTTTGGTTGTGTTGTGCGGGTTCCACGTTGGCGCCGGAATCTGCGGTG
Organism: Lolium rigidum; assembly: GCF_022539505.1. Classification (NCBI taxonomy): domain Eukaryota; kingdom Viridiplantae; phylum Streptophyta; class Magnoliopsida; order Poales; family Poaceae; genus Lolium; species Lolium rigidum. Next base: position 346,012,819 of record NC_061508.1, read on the forward strand.
TTGCGCCGCACTACATCCCGCCACCATCAACCTTCAACGTGCTTCTTGACTCCTACTGGTTCGATTAAACCTTGGTTTCTTACTGAGGGAAACTTGCCGCTGTGCGCATCACACCTTCCTCTTGGGGTTCCCAACGGACGTGTCAACTGCACGCATCAGGGACCCACACACTAGGGGGCCGCCCCCCCTTGGCCGCGCCGCCTTGTGGGGTGGGGCCCCCTGGCTCCCCTCTGGCCCCTCTTCGGTGCTCTGGAAGCTTCCGGGAAAAATAAGATATTGGGCGTTGATTTCGTCCGATTCCGAGAATATTTCCTTTGTAGGATTTCTGAAACCGAAAACAGCAGAAAACAACAACTGGCTCTTCGGCATCTTGTCAATAGGTTAGTTCCGGAAAATGCATCAAAACGATATAAAGTGTGAACAAAACATGTAGGTATTGTCATAAAACTAGCATGGAACATCAGAAATTATAGATACATTGGAGACGTATCAATACACATGGCATAGGTTTGGTTTAAGGTTTTGGATGCACAAGAAGTGTTCCCTCTCAGTACAGGTCTTTGGCTAGCAAGGTTGGTTAGCAAGCATAAGAGTTGAGGGAAACAAACAAATATACATGTGATAGAAACAATCATGCATCTTTCTTGTAAGCACAAAAAATTTAACTTCAGAATACTAAACCCCTTAGCTAGTCAAGAAAGAAAGATAATGAAATAATACATCTACATGTATTTCCTCTTTTCTACTTAAGCCTCAAAGTATTGTTGCTATTGACCAATGCTAAGTTTGCCAAAACCAAATAGATTTACTTGATGCTCCCAAAGTGATGTCAATACTAATAACAAGATCAATCATATAACAGAAATTGCAAACTAAAATATGGTGTGCAAAAAGTAAATGATAACAGAATACTCCTTCATCTTAGAAGGGAAAGGAGTTTTTTCAATATAAGCTTCAGGAAGAATATGATCAACAGTTATAATTTCAACACATTTACCTATAGGTGAATCAGTTTTATCTTTATAAGGTTCATGATACTTATCAAAGTTCTTCCTAGGCAATTCAAAATGAGAGGCAAAGGCTTTATATAAATTTGCAACAACTTGAGAATCAAGACCATAAGTAGCACTCATATTTTGAAATTTATCAGTATCCATAAAAGTTTCAATGCATTCATAATCATAATTTATACCTGACTCTCTACCTTTGTCGTTCTCCCATCCTTCAGTATTCTCCTGAATCCGATCAAGAAGGTCTCATTTAAACTCTTCTTTGTTGCGTGTGAATGATCCAGAACAAGAAGTATCCAGCAAGGTTTTATCTTGAAAAGAAAGTCTTGCATAGAAATTATCAATGATGATATTACCGGGAAGCTCATGAATGGGGCATTTGAGCATTAAAGACTTCAATCTCCCCCATGCTAGGGCAATACTCTCTCCATCATGAGGCCAGAAATTATATATGCGGTTCCGGTCTTTGTGAATTTCACTTGGAGGATAGAATTTAGAATAAAATAGAGGCACAATATCCTTCCAATCAAGAGAGTTCCCATTCTTCAGCAATTTATACCAATGCGCCGCTTTACCAGATAGCGACATAGAGAATAGTTTCTTCCTAACTTCATCCATTGAAATACCTGCACACTTGAATAACCCGCATAATTCATGTAGAAACAATAAATGATCTCCAGGATGAACAGTTCCATCCCCTTCATAGCAGGTATCCACAACACGTTCAATAATTTTCATAGGTATTTTATATGGAACCTCTTTCTCACCTGGCGCCTCGTCCACTACCGTTGAAGTAGTAGTAGACTTTCCAAAAAGGAATTCAAGAGAAGATCTCTCCATAATGAATTATAGCAGCAGGCAGAAATAAAAATAGCACGTACAGTAAAAGTTTTCCTTACCAATTCCACTTACCAATAGCGCTTCACTCCCCGGCAACGGCGCCATAAAATAGTCTTGATGACCCACAAGTATAGGGGGTGTATCGTAGTACTTTCGATAAATAAGAGTGTCGAACCCAACGAGGAGCGAGAAGGTGTTGACAAGCGGTTTCGATGAAGGATTCACTCGTAAATGCTCACGAGACAAGTATTCAGGTGGGGTTTGATATAGCAGATAAATAAAATACAAGTAAGTAAAATGCGAGAGTAATAATTGCAGCGAGTGGCCCAATCCTTTTTAGCACAAAGGACAAGCCGGTTTGTTTACTTATGATGACCAAACGTTCTTGAGGACACACGGGATTTAGTCTAGTGCTTTCGCTTCATATTGTTGATTAATCTTCATTGTTTTGATAAGTGTTGTGTGGGTGAACCTATGCTAATGCACCGCCCTTCCTAGGACTAATACATACTTGTGATTAAAGCCCTTGCAAGCATCCGCGAATACAAGAAAGTAATTAAGATAAATCTAACCACAGCCTTAAACTCTGAGATCCTGCTATCCCTCCTGCATCGATATACCAACGGGGGTTTAGGTTGTTGTCACTCCGGCAACCCCACAATTAGCAAACGAATACAAGATGCACTCCCCTAGGCCCATAAAGGTGAAGTATCATGTAGTCGATGTTCACATGACACCACTAGAAGAATAACACCACAACTTAAATATCAAACCATTAAATATTACTCAACATAGTTCACTACTAACATTTAGACTTCACCCATGTCCTCAAGAACTAAACGAACTACTCACAAGACATCATATGGAACATGATCAGAGGTGATATGATGATGAATAACAATCTGAACATAAACCTTGGTTCAATGGTTTCACTCAATAGCATCAATAACAAGGAGTAATCAATACCGGGAGAGCTTCCCCTATGAAATAATCAAGATTCAACCCTAGATGTTACAGCGGAGACGAGGTGCAGCGGTGGAGATGATGGTGTCGGCGGTGGAGATGATGGTGATGATGATTCCAATGAAGTCCAGCTCGATGGCGGTGACGATGGCGACGATTTCCCCCTCCGGGAGGGAATTTTCCCGGCAGATTGCAGCCTGCCGGAGAGCTCTTTTCTCTCTGGTGTTTTCCGCCCCGCAGAGGCGGCTGTGTCTATTCTCGATGTCCCCCCATGCCTTAGGGTTTTTGGGAGATGAAGTACGCGAAGGAGAGATGGCCGGGGGGGTCGTGGGCCCCCTCCCCACATGGCGGCGCGACCAGGGTGGAGCCCGCGCCGGCCTATGGGGAGGGCCCATGGCGGCCCTCCTCGGCCTCCCCTTTTGGCTGGCTCCGTCATCTAGCGAAATAGGAGCTTCGGTATATTTTCCGTCAATTGTTGATCTCCAGAAATATTGTATCCTGACGGTGCTTTTTCCAGCAGAATCCTGACTCCGGTGAGTAGATCTACAATAATCATGAAACATGCAAAATAGATGAAATAACATAAGTATCATCTCTAAATATGAAATAAATCAATGAATAACAGTAAATTATGATACAAAATAGTGATGCAAAATGGACGTATCAGGCACCCTGTGGCACTTCCTCGACTCCCCTCTGGACTTCGTCTTCGTTACGGTAAAATAGGCACTTTGGCTTTTGTTTCGTCCAATTCCGAGAATATGTCCTGTACAGCTTTTCTGAGACCAAAAACAACAGAAAACAGGGAACTGGCACTGTGGCATCTTGTTAATAGGTTAGTGCTAGAAAATGCATAAAAGTGTAATGAAGTGTATATAAAACATAGTGTAATTGGTGTAAAACAAGCATGGAGCATCAAAAATTATAGATACATTTGCGATGTATCAAGCATCCCCAAGCTTAACTCCTGCCCGTCCTCGAGTAGGGCAAGTGATAACAAAATATTTTTTGAGGTGACATGCACTATCACAATCTTGATCAACTTTTGTAAAGCATTGTGAGCTGGGATCAAAGTACTCTAAACATAGGCATGATAGATATAATTCTAGCAATAGAACTTAGCAACTATGTTATAACATGAGAAGTAACTCAAACAAAGGATCATGAATAATAGTGCATTGAGAGCAACTGTTGTTTATAAGCATAGAGTAAACATAACTAAGTGGTATTCAACTTGTCTTTTATGGAATAGCAAAACATAAATGCGGGACACCTTTAAAGTTCAGAGGGTGACTAGATACAAGTAATTTAAGAAGAAGCAATAGTCATAATCATGAATCAATCAATAATAATTTTGGGACTATGCACATGGCACTAAGAATGAAAACTATGCTCTCTTGATTGGTGCATAAGTAGAAGATGAAAACTCAACATAATAGTAAAAGAGAGACACTTTGCAGAGCAAGCAAGATAAACAAGTTTTATAAACCTTCCAAAAAGTATGGTACTCATTAGCTTTGAGCTCTCATTGCCCCTATCATAAGCATCTTGAATGGTTAAAGTTAATGTGGGGCAAATATGCGCTATATGCTTGACAAATCACGAGTTGGAAATCTCATGTCCCTTGAATACGAGTACCTACATCTCATGCTACTCAACTTAGGTCCCAAATGAGTTCTTGTCATTGTAAGTATACATGTATCATAAAGAACGCAGCAGGGGTACCTCTTGCCCCGTGATATGGAAGTACTCTTTCATATAAGTGCAATCCCACACCAAAATGACAAGACAAACAGACAATGAGAATCTCAGCAATCCTTTTATTTACTGTGAGTATAGCTTTTTATTGAAGATGCTTCATAGAATACTCATTGTGGAATGATGTAAACTTCCACCAAGAATGATGCATGGCTTAGGTTAGCGGCCCAGCGTTTCTCTAACACATATACAAACTCCATGGACTTACAAGTTTCTATTTTATTTCGCACCGCTAGGCATTGATGTCTACGCCCCCTCCTTTTCCTGTAGACAGTGTTGGGCCTCCAAGAGCAGAGGTTTGTAGAACAGCAGCAAGTTTCCCTTAAGTGGATCACCCAAGGTTTATCGAACTCAGGGAGGAAGAGGTCAAAGATATCCCTCTCATGCAACCACTGCAACCACAAAGCAAGAAGTCTCTTGTGTCCCCAACACACCTAATACAATAGGTGCACTAGTTCGGCGAAGAGATAGTGAGATACAAGTTATATGGATGAGTGTGAGTGGTAATAGCAATCTGAATGAAATATGGCAGCGAGCAAACATTCAACAAAACGAGTAGACAAACGGAGATTCGATGCTTGGAAGCAAGGCCCAGGGATCCTGCTTTCACTAGTGGACACTCTCAACAATGATCACATAATAGGACTACTCTACACCCTCTTGTTGGATGATGAACATCATTGTATAGGATTACACGAACCCTCAATGCCGGAGTTAACAAGCTCCACAATATTCAATGTTCATATTTAAATAACCTTAGAGTGCAAGATAGATCAACACAACCAAACCAAGTACTAACATAGCATGCACACCGTAACCTTCACACTATGAAAGGAGGAATAGATCGCATCAATACCATCATAGTAATAGTTAACCTCATAATCTACAAGAGATCACAATCATAGCATGAACCAAGTACTTCATGATGCACACACTGCCAACATTACATCATGGAGGAGGAGTAAACTACTTTAATAACATCACTAGAGTAGCACATAGATAATATTCAACTTGATCACAAAGAGAGAGAGATAAACCACATAGCTACGGCGGAGCCCTCGGCCCAGGGGTGAATTACTCCCTCCTCATCATGGAGGCGGCGATGGCGGTGAAGATGGCGGTGAAGACGGCGGTGGAGATGGCTCCGGGGCAATTCCCCGTCCCGGCGAGGTGCCGGAACGGAGACTTCTGTCCCCCGGATTGGAGTTTCGCGATGTGGCGGCGCCCACGGAGTCTTTCTGGAGTTTCGTCAAGCGGTGTCGAAGTTTTAGGTCACGACGGCTTAAATAGGCGAAGAGTCGGAGTCGGAAGAGTCCCGAGGCGACGACACCATAGGGTGGGGTGACCACCCTCCAGGCCGCGCCGGCCTATGGTGAGGAGGCCCTGGGCCTCCCCCTGGCTTGCCCTTCGGCTCCAGTGAGTCTTCCGGCGAAATAGAATTTCTGTAATTTTTCCGGATTTTTCCGAGCACTTTGGTTTTTGGGCCTTTTACGCAATAAACGGACATAATAAACGAAGCGGCACTGTGGCATCTTGTTAATAGGTTAGTCCAATAAATGCCATAATATGATATAAAGTACAAGCAAAACATGTAGGTATTGTCATAAAACAAGCATGGAACATCAGAAATTATAGATACATTGGAGACGTATCAGCATCCCCAAGCTTAGTTCCTACTCGTCCTCGAGTAGGTAAATGATAAAAAGATAATTTCTGAAGTGACATGCTACCAACATAATCTTGATCATACTATTGTAAATCATATGAGATGAATGCAGCGATTCGAAGCAATGTTAATGCAATGAGTAAACAATTAATCATATAGCAAAGACTTTTCATGAATAGTACTTTCAAGACAAGCATCAATGAGTCTTGCATAAGAGTTACTCATAAAGCAATAAATTCTTAGTAAAGACATTGAAGCAACACAATGGAAGATTAAGTTTCAGCGGTTGCTTTCAACTTGTAACATGCATATCTTATGGATAGTTGTCAATGCAAAGTGATATAACAAGTGCAATAAGCAAGTATGTAAGAATCAATGCACAATTAATACAAGTGTTTGCTTCTAAGATAGAGAGAAATGGGTAAACTAACTCAACATAAAAGTAGAAGAAAGGCCCTTCGCAGAGGGAAGCATTGATTGCTATATTTGTGCTAGAGCTTTTATTTTGAAAACAAGAAACAATTTTGTCAATGGTAGTAATAAAGCATATGTATCATGTAAATTATATCTTACAAGTTGCAAGCCTCATGCATAGTATACTAATAGTGCCCGCACCTTGTCCTAATTAGCTTGGACTACCGGAATTATCGCAATGCACATGTTTTAACCAAGTGTCACAAAGGGGTACCTCTATGCCGCTTTGTACAAAGGTCTAAGGAGAAAGCTCGCATTGGATTTCTCGCTATTGATTATTCTCAACTTAGACATCCATACCGGGACAACATAGACAACAGATAATGGACTCCTCTTTTATGCATAAGCATGTAGCAACAATTAATTTTCTCATATGAGATTGAGGATATATGTCCAAAACTGAAACTTCCACCATGGATCATGGCTTTAGTTAGCGGCCCAATGTTCTTCTCTAACAATATGCACGCTCTAACCATAAGGTGGTAGATCGCCCTTACTTCGGACAAGACGAACATGCATAGCAACTCACATGATATTCAACAAAGAGTAGTTGATGGCGTCCCCGGGAACATGGTTATCGCACAACAAGCAACTTAATAAGAGATAAAGTGCATAAGTACATATTCAATACCACAATAGTTTTTAAGCTATTTGTCCCATGAGCTATATATTGCAAAGGTAGAGGATAGAAATTTAAAGGTAGCACTTCAAGCAATTTACTTTGGAATGGCGGAGAAATACCATGTAGTAGGTAGGTATGGTGGACACAAATGGCATAGTGGTTGGCTCAAGTATTTTGGATGCATGAGAAGTATTCCCTCTCGATACAAGGCTTAGGCTAGCAAGGTTGTTTGAAGCAAACACAAGCATAAACTAGTACATCAAAACTTACATAAAAGACATATTACAAGCATTATAAGACTATACATCGTCTTCCTTGTTGTTCAAACACCTCACTAAAAAATATCTAGACTCTAGAGAAACCACTCATGCAAACCAAATTTTAACAAGCTCTATGTATTTCTTCACTAATAGGTGCAATGTATATGATGCAAGAGCTTAAACAAGAGCACAACAATTGCCAAGTATCAAGTTATTCAAGACATCATACCAATTACTACATGTAGCATTTTCTCGTTTCCAACCATATAACAATTAACGAAGCGGTTCCAACCTTCGCCATGAACATTAAAAGCTAAGAACACATGTGTTCATACGAACCAGCGGAGCGTGTCTCTCTCCCACACAAGCATTTATTCAAACAAGAACAAAAACAAGAAACATACGGACGCTCCAAGTAAAGTACATAAGATGTGACCGAATAAAAATATAGTTTCAAGAGAAGGAACCTGATAATTTGTCGATGAAGAAGGGGATGCCTTGGGCATCCCCAAGCTTAGATGCTTGAGTTTTCTTGAAATATGCAGGGATGAACCCCCGGGTCATCCCCAAGCTTAGAGCTTTCACTCTTCTTGATCATATTGTATCATCCTCCTCTCTTGACCCTTGAAAACTTCCTCCACACCAAACTCGAAACAAACTCATTAGAGGGTTAGTGCATAATAAAAATTCACATGTTCATAGGTGACACAATCATTCTTAACACTTCTGGACATTGATCAAAGCTACTGGAAGTTAATAGAATAAAGAAATCCATCCCACATAGCAAAAGAAGCAATGCGAAATAAAAGGCAGAATCTGTCAAAACAGAACAGTCCGTAAAGACGAATTTTATTGAGGCACCAGACTTGCTCAAATGAAAATGCTCAAATTGAATGAAAGTTGCGTACATATCTGAGGATCACTCACGTAAATTGGCATAATTTTCTGAGTTACCTACAAAGAATTTTGCCCAGATTCGTGACAGCAAAGAAATCTGTTTCTGCGCAGTAATCCAAATCTAGTATGAACCTTACTATCAACGACTTTACTTGGTACAACAAAACACAAAACTAAGATAAGGAGAGGTTGCTACAGTAGTAAACAACTTCCAAGACACAAATATAAAACAAAGTACTGTAGCAAAATAACACATGGGTTATCTCCCAAGAAGTTCTTTCTTTATAGCCATTAAGATGGGCTCAGCAGTTTTAATGATCCACTCGCAGGAAATAGTATTTGAAGCAAAAAGAGAGTATCATGAGGCAATTCAAAACACATTTTAGTCTAACCCACTTCCTATGCAAAGGAATCTTGTACACAAATGAATTCATGAAGAACAAAGTGACAAGCATAAGAGGATAGAACACGAGTAAATTCAAGATTCTCAACATAAAGAGGGGAAACTTAATATTATTAAGATGCATATAACCATGTTTCCCTCTCTCATAATAACTTTCAGTAGCATCATTGATGAAATCCACAATATACCCATCATTTAAAACATTCTTATCATGGTTCATATGCATAGAAGTATCATTAATTTTGGCATAAGAAGAGTTCTTCTCACTAATAGTAACTGGAGCAAGATCATTATCAAGAATTTGAACATGGTAAACAAGTTGCATATTAAGGGAATTGTTTTTGGTAATCCAATCATGACTATGACAAGTTTCATAAGGATAGTTATAACCTATATCATAGCATTTTTTATAATAATCATCAAAGATCGGAGGCACAGTGTCATCATAAGAAATAGAATAGTTATCTTTCACAGTCGGTTTATCTGTGTCCACACCATCATTGTTATTAGAAGGAGATGTATCAAGAATATAATGACCAGTAGCAAAAGGATTTTCAAACACCTCTTCCCCAAGCTTAGAGCTTTCTATATCATTATGGGAGGAAGCATGGATAGCATCGACACTATGGCAATTATTATCATCTTCAGAATTAGTTTCCCGGAGATTTGTAATATCAAAAGTAGTGTGCTCATTCAAATCATGATCGCTAATGTATGTAAAGGGCATAGGAAGATCATCGTATTCAGATTCATTATCACAATAATCATTAGGAGCAACATACTTACGGTTACCTAGCGTTATCTCATTCACGCGGGGATACGCCGTTACCTCTTTCTTTTTATTCTCCTTCTTCTTCTTCTTCTTCTTCTTCTTCTTCGTTCCGTTCTTCTTCTTCTTCTTCTTCTTCTTCTCTTCCTTCTCCTCGTTCCCTTCTTTAGGAGGAAGAGGCTTGAAGGGTGGCTTGTCCGCATAACCTGATTTACTTTCAGAAACAATAGAAGAAACTTGGGAGGATCCCTCCTTTTCATTAATTAGTTGAAAACACACAGCGGTCCTATCATATTTTGGCAAGGTGTCATCTTCTAAAATATTTTGTATGTAAGTATTTGTATGGCTATTATCAATGCAATAAGAAAAACACCCATGCAGGACATCATCAATATCAAGATCACTCATATGTAACAAAGAGATTTTCCGCGACAGTTCTTCACACCCCAAAAATAAAGTAAGTTCATCATGCTGATTAGGAGTAATTTCATCATCACAATACAAATTTGCAGCACTCATTGGGTTCAAATTATCATTGGAGGAGCATTGAAAATTAAAATGACCCACTTCATGGCAAACTTCACAAATAAAAGGATAGAGGGCACAAACTTTTTTACCAAGATCATCTAGAGCCCTAAGCCACTTTCTAGTTTTTTCATTAGCATGATGGATACAATATTCATCTTTGATTTGATTAATTCCACAAGGTCTATGTATTCCACAAAAATTAACACGCTTATAGGAAATAGCATTCCTAGGAGTTTGAGCATGCTTATTGCAATAATTAACAACAATTTCATTCTTCATGCAAGCCTCTTTAAAAGGTTCATGATACTTATCAAAATTCTTTTTAGGCAATTCAAAATGAGAAGCAAAGGCTTTATAAAGATTTGCAGCAACTTGAGAGTCAAGACCATAAGTAGCACTCATATTTCGAAATTTATCGGTATCCATAAAAGCTTCAATGCATTCATAATCATAATTTATACCCGACTCTTTACCTTTGCCGTTCTCCCATCCTTCAGCGTTGTCCTCAATCCGATCAAGAAGATCCCACCTAGCTTCAACCTCCTTGCTTGTGAAAGATCCCTCCGAACGGGCATCCGAGATAGTCCTTGTGTTGTCCTGAAAGCCTCGCATAAAAATTGTTAACAATAACATTACGGGGAGCTCATGAATGGGACATTTGAGCATTAGTGACTTCAATCTCCCCCACGCTTGAGAAATACTCTCTCCATCACGAGGATAAAAGTTATAAATATAATTCCTATCAATATGCACTTCATGAGGAGGATAAAATTTAGAATAAAAGAGAGATGTAATTTCCTCCCAACCAAGAGAATGACTATTCTCCAACAATTTATACCAATGCGCCGCTTTACCAGTCAGCGAGAAAGAGAATAGCTTCTTCTTCACTTCATCCATAGAGATACTCGCACACTTGAATAACCCGCATAATTCATGCAAAAACTGTAAATGATCTCCAGGATGGACAGTTCCATCCCCTTTATAGCGGTTATCCATAACACGTTCAATAATTTTCATGGGTATCTTGAAAGAAGCACTTGCAGTAGGTGGATTTAAAGTATCACAAGCATTATTAGAGTTATAGCATATGGGAGATAAAGCATTATCAGAACAAATTTTCTCCCCTAAAGATGGGAAGCCAAAAAGATCACAGAAACTAGCTTCCCCAAGCTTAGACTTATTCATAGCATTAGCAGGTGATTGCGTTCATACCAATAATATTGCTACTAGCATGCAAATGAGGTTCCATAGGTTCTTTAATTTTCGCATCACACAATTCATGTCTTAGCTTAGGAAATAAATTAAGAAGCTCATAGTTATATTCCATTATGCCTAACTAGTGTAAAACAAGAAACAAAAAGATGCAATTGCAGGATCTAAAGGAAATAGCTTCGAGCACGCACACAATTGTGCCAGAAAAATACTGTTACCTGGAACCAGAGTATGAGTGCCTTTTACCTTTCCTCCCCGGCAACGGCGCCAGAAAATAGCTTGATGTCTACGCCCCCTCCTTTTCCTGTAGACAGTGTTGGGCCTCCAAGAGCAGAGGTTTGTAGAACAGCAGCAAGTTTCCCTTAAGTGGATCACTGTGACGCCCCGGAACCGGTACCATGAGGATTCCAGCGATCCCACCGAAATCCGCACGATATCGATTCAGAGACGCCCTCCGACACGACGTGCGCGACGAATCACACACGTGATGCCAGAGGAATTAACAAGAGCAGTAACATTACAACAGGATTACAATAGAGCCCACAAAAAACATATATTACAACAACAACTCCAATGAGTCAAGATACAAATATACAAGATCCGAATCATACAGAAGATCGAATACGTCCGAGTACGGACAAGATACAAATTGGACTAAGAGTCCTGAAGATAACTAGTGGCGTCCATAACCCTGCCCAGGCCAAGCCGGAAGGGTAACCTTGCTAACGTCATCTTCATCGAACATATCTTCGTACCTGCCCGGTTATATCCCGTAGAAGCAGCAATAAGTACGGGTTCGTACTTAACAAGACTTCAAGACGTATAAGCATTCGTCAACCAGTCGTCCTTTGTACTTGAGGCACGCAGGGGACTTAGAGGACGCAAGAGAAACATCATAGGCAATATGGTGGAGTTAAGCGGCAGCGCGCAAGCACTAAAAACCTATAGAGACACTCTACAACATTCGTCTAATCAGAGAAGGTGAGAGAGCGTACAAACTAACAGTTCTATACTCTGCAAACATAACACAGCCGATGTGTTCCCCCTTCGCAAAGAGGTACTTATAAAGGCACTCACACTGTTGACAAGTTTTAACCAGTTATTATTTAAGTTGTTCTATCTTACTATGCAAGTTATTAGTATTGAAACAACAGGTGTAAGTTGTCTATGGTCAAGTCATACAGCTCCAAGTCGTCCATAACCGCGGACACGGCTTATCGATAAGATTGTAACCCTGCAGGGGTGCCCAAATGTGCCCACACGCACGCTCAACCCACTTACGACAGGTGGATATCACAACACGCACTCTCCTTCACTACAACAATGTCCAGGAAGCCACCTAACTAAGTTAACCCGTTTCAGAGCCCGATCGGAACTCTAACGCGGACCTAGCTGTTGCGAGAACGGCTAAGAGGATCAGAGCCCACTAGAGGATGACCTCTTAACAATACGTGCCGCACCTACGGACGTGCAAGAGACAACGGGGATACAAGGCAACAAGGCTTCCCCAAAAGTAACATCATATCATCTGACCACAAAGAAACAAGCTTGCACGCCCGGGAGAAACAAAACAAATATCCAAACTAGTTGTGGCCACTGGACAAGACTGTAGATTACGGCAGTGGTCGAGGGGAGACCCGGTAAGCATACCCACGTGTGGTTAGAGCGCTCAGTCTCGGAACAGATACCAAGAACGCGGGTCCTAAATTATTTAGGAAACACAAGTGAGCCGTCACAAAACGAGCAGCTGACCCACCGATGCCTCCGCTGAACAATTATCAACAACTAAAGTAACCATGATTCTTCCCAACATATAACCCGATAAGGTAACAACAACGGTAACAAGATAAAACAGCACTAGCATGCACTACGACTCGCAAGGGCAGACTCGATAACCAAACAATAGCTGTAGGAGGTGGTGGTGGCAATATAGGCTGCTTGAGGTAACAAGTGGAAGGGACACGTGACAAGAACGCAACTCAAGGATAGCATGAGGGAGAAGGCAAAATAAAATAGGTAAGCGACTTCTGCAGGGGCAGGAGTATAAGGGAAAATGCTTGCCTGTTAAAGCTTGCCGAGGAACATCCGGAGAACTTGTCGTATCTCACCGCACCACTTTGCGATCCTATCCGGGAAGAAGCAAATGCTGGAACACACAACGTATGCAAATCTTACTACTACGGATGAAGAACCGGCATGATGAAGATGATATGCATGACATGGCATAGATGGTGCAATGCAACTTATCCAATTTAAGCGGAATCGGAATCCCGGACAAACAATTATTAGGTTCTAGTTATTTTTCTACCCCGCATATTTAATGTTGTTAAGCATGGCATAAACATGGCATGGGTGAGCTACGGCAAAATTAAATGGAACCGGGACAAAATAGCAATCCCGCACAATTCCATATTCAGTTATTAGGTGATTCGCTGTTTACCCAAACCCACATATGCAATGCAACAGTAAGATATGCGATGCACACATGTATGAATGATGCAACAAGGGAGAGATGCAACAAGGTAGACGCACATATTTATAAAATAGGGCTTATGGTCGGAGTCTCACGGGATCGGAACAAGGATGGTCGCCGGGGCGGAGTGGAAGTGGCGGAAGTCGCCGACATCGAGGAAGTAGTCAATGCGTCGGATGCCGGGAAGTAGACCTTGGCGGTGAGGCATCGACGGACCCAGCGTGGTTGTTGAAGTCGAACTTGAATCAGCGCCGAAATTGGAGAGGAACTTGTAGGAGAGGTAGCGTCGGCGAAGTAGTAGCGGCCGCGTCGGATAGAAACAAGCGGACACGGTCGCTGGGACAAATGGAAGCCAAAATTCGGACGGGTATTTTGTCGAATAGATGGCGGCTATCAAAACCGGACAAAAACTGGATAGGAAAGAGTGCTGCCGGCGCACGAACGAAGAGATGGTGTATTTTGGAGATTTGGACATGCGCTGGTCGGCCGGAACTGCTTGGCCTGCTGTTGTGGCGGTGCTGCTACTGTTTGTTGTTGTGCACGCGCGGAACAGACGGGACAAGGCAGCGAGACGCGCGCACATGAGTGCTGCCTAAGCTAGCATCAAGAAAGCTGTTGATGGCTCAACGATCAAGGCAAAATTGACCAAGGAAAGTAGACGTGTGGCTGGCTGATACATGCCTCGACTGTCCACGAAGCTGCGGCTTGCATGCACATGGAACGGAACAATACTGCAGGGAGCAAGGCGGGAGCAGTGCAGCGCTGCGCTGCTGCGGGCGAGCGGCGGCCAGCGCATGGCCCGAGGCGAGGCGGGCGAGCCAGAGCTGCGGCTTGGTGCCTTGCCGCGACGCATGCGCGGGCGAGAGCGGGGCCAGGGCGCGCGCGGGCGGGAGCCGAGCTGGGGCGGTAGATGGATTACGCGGATCGAGGCATGCAGGAGTGTCAACACCCGGATTTTTAAGTCCAGGTGCCTGTTATGTCATACATCGCAATCCCAGGAATATTGTTGTTGCGAGACATAACAGTTGAATATCATAAGTCATCATTCATTACATATCATAGTCGTCTTACAAATAGATCACATGATCCAATATTACAATAATAGTTGAACTATTGTTTCAACACACATCACAAATACATAGCGGAAGCGTAGATCGAAGGGGACTCTATAGTCCACGAGGCCAACGCTTGACGTCGGGAGTGATCCTAGTTGTCGTAGACGTCCTCGCTGTCCTTCTTCCGGGTTCTGGTACTCCTCTTCATAGTCTGGCCATTTGAATAGCCAGGGACAAAGCCATGAGTACTTTAAAGTACTCGCAAACTAATACTAATGTAAGCACTATCAACTACAGTAAGGGGGTACTAAGCTCTAAGTTTATTTGCATAAAGCCAGTTTTAGTTCACAAACATTTAGTAAAAGCCTCTTCATTTGCTAACTAACTCAAGTGGGAACATTAGTGTCATTCCCACAACTCTGTTGTGATTCATGTCAAATTCACCATTCACCCTTTTCAAGTTCAAGTCACAAGTCACCCTTCACATGTCATATTTTGAAAATGGTCTGATGACGGAACAGTATGGCCTTTCCAACCGTCCATAACCGTGGACGCGGCTATTCGAATAGATATACACTCTGCAGAGGTCGTACACTTGTGCCACAACATTTGCAATAATCCGTCGAGGGTTAACGGCCTCGATTTACCACACTCCGTGTGCGGACTACCAACCATAACCTTTCACTTACCTACCCTAGTATAGGCATCTCTCCCCATGAGCTTGGCCTTCCAGTGAAGACAAACTGTCAGCCTGGGAACTGCACAGGGCTTGGGCCGGACATTCACCTCATATTCACGTCATATCACATCATTTCATATTTGGTTGGAGGCAGCCCTTGGCATAAGCCGATGACGCTTGTTTAGAGGGAGCCCATACTAAGATACATAAACTTCTAGTTAAGCCTTACCCATTTCAGGTATTGTGGGGGTACTTGTAAAAATTTGGAATGGTATCGCATCCGAACCCAACCATCAGTTTTGGTAAAATTCACCAAGTCATTCACCAGTCATATTCTCCTTCAAAATCTTTCAATAGAATGACTCCTCATTCCAAGGTTTTCAAAGTCATTTCATTTCACAAGTTCCCATCTAGAGTAGTCAATTTTATTTGTTAGCACTAGCAACTAGTCATGAGGGGTGCTAACTTAGCTTATAGCTTTCTAGGCTAAGTTTGATACTCTTGTAGTGTTCTATCTCTAGACCAAAGTTAACTATAAAAGCAAGTTATAATCATCAAAGTAAAAGCTTGTAAGAATAAAACTTGGGATGGGATCATGAAGCATAAAGTAAAAAGTAATGGTGCTTTGCTCGTGAGGAGCTTTGCACTCGGGTAGTCTTGCAAGAATATTAGCTTGCATTGGTAATAGCTTGCAAGAATACTAGCTTGCAAGGATGTTAGCTTGCAAAGGTGTTAGCTTGCCTTGGTTGAGGTGGTGGTCAAAGTTCTCTTCTTCTCCTTGGAAGTAGACCTCCTTCTCCTCTTGATACTCCTCGGTACTAGCGTCTAAAAACGAATACGAGGATACAATCACCAAACAATTCATTGGCTATTCCAAATATCACATTTATTCACACAAACTAATCTATTCACATCATTAATACAATTTGGTGCATGGGTGGTATTGTTTTGAGGAAGAATAATTTCCTCTCATTTTATATGTGAATGATAGTTTCCATATAGTTCTTGAAGAATAATTTCCTCTCATTGAATCTTCTTTAAGATTTAATTTCTCAAATCATCACACATGAATTTATGTTGACCTAAGTCAACCATTCAGCATCATCATTTGAGAAAATGATTTAAATGAGGTAGGGATACCTCATACCATTTAATAATGCCTATTATGATTTAAAATCTCCAAGTATTTCATGTGAGATTATTTGACCAGAGGTTCCAACTTCATGTGAAAGTACTTGGGACAAGATTTAAATGAAGTGAAACACCTCATATAATTTACACAAGTAAACTAGCATCACTCATTACTATTAAGTGGGTAAATGTGTTGTTTTCTTATTTAGGAAAAAAATTTCCTCTCATACTACTCTTAAATGTTACTTTGACTTATTCAGAGAAATAATTTCCTCTCATTATCTTATTACTATTTAAATTTCTCTTTTGAATAATATATGACCTAGGTTGACCAAAGTCAACCTTTTCACACTTATTATTTAAGAAAATGATTTAAATGAGGTGAACACCTCATACCTTTTAATCCTAACATGGTAAAGATTTAATATCATCAACAATTCATGTGAGACCTAAATGACCAGAGTCTCTACTTCATTTTGAATTGTTCATGACAATATTTAAATGAGAGAAACACTCCCATAAGATTTAATAATTTGTGAGAACAATTTAAA
This sequence comes from Lolium rigidum, assembly GCF_022539505.1. Taxonomy (NCBI): domain Eukaryota; kingdom Viridiplantae; phylum Streptophyta; class Magnoliopsida; order Poales; family Poaceae; genus Lolium; species Lolium rigidum. The sequence continues at coordinate 346,030,110 of NC_061508.1, forward strand.
TGCTACTATGGCAAACATTTAATATTCTTAAATGAGCAATTATGAGACCAAGCAACCAGGGTCATCACTACTGCTTCATACAACTTGAGAAGATGATTTAAATGAGGTGCTACACCTCATAGATTTGAAATCTTAAATTTGGAAATAATTTAAATGGGCTAGTAATGGCTATATAGCCATTATTTGATTCTAACCCATGATCACATACAGTACCCATATCATATTTTTACATAATCAATTAGAGTATTTGAAATGTGAATTATGAGAGGTGGAATCACCTCAAAATTCAAAAGGGTTGATTTTTAATAATTGTTTGATGTTTGAAAAGCTACTGCTTTGTTATTTTTACTATTCAAAATCTACAACATATTTTGATTTGAATCCAGTGTGGTTGGATGGGGCCTTTCATGAGCTTTCTAAATATATAAAATTTGTAAAATTTGGCTCAGTAGATTTGTCCCTATTAAATTTTGAAACTAGTATCAGATTGCAAATTAATTCTACTCTGGAAATTTTGAATTTAAACTGTGGGCTGGCGGGAAACGGTATTGGGCCAGAGAGAGGGAAAAAGGTTTGGGCCGGCCCAGCTAACGCTCCACATGCAGCGGGCCGACTGACAGCGTGGGCCCCAGCTGTCAGCCTGTCTTAAAACACCGAACCGGTACGCGTGATCTAAACCGCACGATCAGACGGAGATCGAACGGACCAGAGACGGCTTCGTCTCCGGCGAGAGGGGAGGTCACCGGCGATGCAGGCAGGGGGTCGACGGCTTACCGGCGGCGCGGCGAGGGTCGGCGAAGCGCGGAGAGGACGTTGGCGAGGTAGAGGAGGCAGCCTGTAGCAGTCTCGTCGCCGGGGGTGCGCTGCAACGACGGCGCCCTTCTCAGCACCTCCGCGGGCTCCGGTGGTCAAATTGGACGGTGGCGGTGGTTAATCGAGCAAGGCGAGTAGACGAGGAGCTTGAGAAGAGGGAGGAGAGCAAGTTTGGTGTGGAGAGCTAGGTGCGGGGATGCCTCCTTTTATAGGGGCGAGAGGTGGCCGTGGCGTTCGGATGAGCTCATCGTCGACGACATGGCTACAGGGGTGGTGATGGACTGGCGATGACGCAGGCGGTCACGACGAGCGTCAGCGCGCTGAAAATGGAGCACGGGAGCATGCTGGCGACGTCCTGTACTGGCGGTACGGGGGCGGACGGTCGGCGACGATGGCGTCGTCCACAGGGCTTGCGAGGGCCAATGGGCGTGTCCACTGCATTGCTGACGTCGAGGGAAGCTGCAGGTGAAAGGAGAGGTCGAGGGGAGCGCTGAGTCGACGGGGCGAGGTGATGCTCTGGCGCGCTCCGGGGCGTCACCATGCGCGTCCTGTCGCGCATGGGCGTTTCTGGGCGCGTCTGGGCACGCTGGTCCTGGCCAATGCCGACGTCAACTTGGTCAAGGGGGTGCATGGTCGTGATCAGCAGGGTCGGGTCATGCTCAGAGACATGGTGGTGTGGCTTGGATGGGAGAGGAGAGAGGGTGAGCATGTGGAGTGTCAAGTGGCCGGCATGGTTTGGGTTTTGGTCATGGTGACCAAGAGAGAGGGGTGCAGTGGCCTGTACTGGTGCCCAGGGGTGAGGTGAAGTGTCAGGGCAGCAGAGGAGGGCCAGGGTTGGACTTGGTCCAACCAAAAATCCAGCATGGGCTCAAGAATAGGTGCTGCCCACAAGGTGTTTGTATAAATGGCCGAAAGAGAAAAGTTTTCAAATTTTGGAAAATCCTTTGGTGGATCTCATTCATATATTATTTGAAGTAGGTTGGTGGTGGTGGTGCTCATTTTGGTGGAGGTTTGCAAGTTTTCAAAAAGTGGATCATCTTCTCTTTAATTCAAAGTCTCCACTTGGCAATTCTCTACTCGGTCAACATGGTCAACTTCAGCAGGGATGGTCAACATGGAAGTTGTTGACCTTGACATGGTCTTGGATGACATGATCATAGTTGACCAAGTTTGGTTGCAGAAACAAAAGATAGGTGGGTGCAAAGTGAGGAAGAAATTAAAAAGGGGACATATGACCATTATCACATGTAAGATGGTTTTGAGATTTCCTTTGATTTGATTCTTGTTTCTTTGATGCAATTGTGTTTGTTTATCATATATAAGTATTCTACAAGCAATAGATCAAGCATTGGTGGCCTTGGTTGAAGATTTGCAAATTTGGCCATAACACATAAGAGGTGAGGTTCAAGTTTTATTATTTTTGTAAATTGTTCACCTTGTTTTACTTGGGCATGGGTTAGGGTCAATTTAGGGTTATAATAGGTTGAGAGATGGTTTCCCAACCTTTGGTCAAGGTTTAGAGTCATAGGGCAAAGTTTGGGGAAAATGGCTATGTGTCACATATGCCTCTATGCATATGTGGCATTTGATTTTTAATTTGACTAGGCTTGACCCAATTGAGGTTGTTGAATGTTGAAATTGGTATATAGAAGTGATCCATTCATTTACCACAAGTCCTAGGGTCAAGATTCTTAAATTCACAAATTTGCTATTTTACTCTCATATGCCTCTATGGCATTTTTAGTTTCTCTTTTAATTTCTTTGGTTTCAACTTGGAATTGATTTGATAGGTACTAGGTAAGGTGTATGAAGGTTTTCCAAACCTCTAAGTAAAGTAGAAAAGATTAGGGTAAGGTTTTATAAATATAGCCCTAGGCACATATGCCTCTTTCTTATTTAATTTCCTTTTATTTTAATTTAACTAGGGTGGTGAAAAGAGGGGTGAGGTTTAGGGTTTGGTGGGGTTCACAAAGGTTCACCACCATTTAGCATAAAGAATAAAGGTAGGGTTCAAGATTTACCTATTAGGGTTATATGCCCCCATATGTCTTTTATTTTATTTTGGTTTCTCAAAATAGATCCAAATGATTTTGGGAGAGGATTAGGGTTTAAGGTTTTTCTTATTTGATTTCTTTCTCTTTGATTTTATTGGGTTGGTGATCTTCACATGATCACTATAGGGTTTTAGGGTTTAGCACATAAGCATAATAACACTCATCATGGCAAAACACAAGATTTAAACAAGATCTACATGTATCAATCTTATTTTAATAAAAGTTTTTGTTGGTTCCAAAATTTGGAACTAGGGAAATTCATTTTGTTTGTTTTGAAATTTTTGGGTTGTTACAAACCCTTCCCCTTAAACAAATCTCGTCCCGAGATTTTAAGAAAAGTTAGGTTCCTAAGAGAGATTGAGCATTTTATTAACAGGAGGACATACTTGGCATGGTCCGGGGTGCTTCCGAGCTTCGGTGGCGGTCATGTGGTAGAAACGGCCGTTGTTGTTGTTACTGGTTCCTTCTTCCCGCAAAGCGGCGCTGTTGCTCGAGCGAGGGCAGCGGTATTGGCGGCAATCTCGGCAAGCTTTTTGGGGCACTCATTGGAGAAGTGACCCACAACTCCACATTCATAGCGAGTTGACGGTGGACTTGTCTTTGGGGATTACGGGGGTAGCATTGCTTCCAGTCCTTGGGGCAGTATTGGTGTTGTTGTTGTTTCCATTGTTGTTGCTGTTGTTGGGGTGGTTGTTGTTGTTGTGGTTGTTGTTGTTGTTGCCTCCGGGCTTCGGGGTCCTCCGTTGTTGTTGGTGTAGTTGGGGCGATAATTCTGAGGGGGCTTGTTGTATCTTGGGGTGAATCCTCCAGAGGAGTTGTTGCGGTACCTCTGGGTATGGTGGGGTCCATTCTGGTTCATCATTCTGCGCTTGCGGTTCTCATTGGCCTGATGCAGATTTCCTTCCATTTGTATGGCTGAGTCCACTAGGGCTTCGAGGTCAGCGAACGGAATGTTTACTAACACAGTTTGCATCTCGTCGTGCAGTCCGTTCAGAAATCTTTCCTTTCTCTTCTCATTGGTGTCGGTCTCATCCGGGGCGTACCTTGACAGAGTGAGAAACCTGTCGCGGTATTCCACCACGGACATTCTTCCTTGCTTCAGTTCACGGAACTCGTCTCTCATTTTCTTGATCAGTCCTTGGGGCACATGGTACTTGCTAAACTTCAGCTTGAAGTCTTCCCAAGTCATCATCTGTCCTGCATTCATGGCACGGGTGCTGGTCCACCAAGCTCTTGCTGGTCCTGCTAGGTAGTGCGTGGCGAACAGCACTTTTTCTGCGGCTTCAACTTGCGCAACTTCGAGGTTGTTCTCCATTGTCTGGAGCCAGTCATCAGCGTCTAGGGGTTCTTCAGTCTTGTTGAATATAGGAGGATTGGTGTTCTGAAAGTTCTTCAACTTCGATCCTGGGTGATCGTGATTTCCGTGGCCTTGATTGTTCTGGGCTATCTGTTGCAGTGCGGCAATGTTGGCTTGGCGCTCAGCTCTTTTGACTTCTCGGTCGGCAAGCAGGGTTTGCAGCAGTTGCATCATCACGTCGTTGGTGCGATTAGGAGGGGCCATCTGAACATTGATGTAGATGATAAGATAAGAGGGAAATTTCTATGGTTTGTTTTGCTAAATTTTTAAAAGTTCACAAATTGAAATTTTGAGTAGTGTTGCGGGGGTAAAAACCAACAACACTTTTTCATTCATACCAAGCATCACATATTACAAATCTAACACACCGTTGGTTTGAAGAACCATTCATCGCTCTACGATACAAGGGGATCCCGATACAACTCACACCTACTTAAGTGTCGGGGTGATACCACTCTTCGGGGTGGATTCTTCGTCTTCACGGGTGAGGTGCTTGGCGAGAGGCGAGGGCGTTGTCCAAATCCCGCGGGTTTTGTATCGCCCGAAGTCCCGAGGTGCTTCATAGGGGTTCATCTTTGGTTGTGGTGGGGGCATGGTCATCGGTCTTCCCATGGAGTCATGTCTTGGGTAGTAGATGAAACGAGTGTTCTTGATCTTGTCCTCATTTTGTCTACACAGACGGGAAATTGCTTCTTGCATAGCTTTGTCTAGTCCTTCCTTCCAAGTGTTTCCGTTACGAGTAAAACCATATGGTTTCCCATACCGGGGCATCAAGCTTCCTTCGTAGATCGGTAGAAACGTCCCACTGAGGTGGTTCTCCTAACTGAGCCTTGAGGGGTATTCCGAAGAACTCGGGATACGGGTGTCCTAGATAGTCCACTAGTTGCTTCAACTCCTTTTCGAACCTTGGGTCGCCTCCGGAACCAAGCTGATAGGACTCCCATTGGTACTTCATCTGTGAGCAATTAAGATAAGTAAGTTAAAGAAGTAGTCAAGTGTGCAACATTTTAGGTAGGCTTGTAAGGAAAGTAAAGTATAGAGTTCTCATTTTTGCAAAAGATTTCAAGGATAAGGGTGAGAATAAGTTTTTCACAAATATTCACTTCTTTGGTTTTTGAAACTAAATTTTACAGACGTCCATTCTAACTAGGGTCTCCTAAGGTCAAACAATGGCTCTGATACCAACTTGTCAACACCCGGATTTTTAAGTCCAGGTGCCTGTTATGCCATACATCGCAATCCCAGGAATATTGTTGTTGCGAGACATAACGAGTTGAATATCATAAGTCATCATTCATTACATATCATAGTCGTCTTACAAATAGATCACATGATCCAATATTACAATAATAGTTGAACTATTGTTTCAACACACATCACAAATACATAGCGGAAGCGTAGATCGAAGGGGACTCTATAGTCCACGAGGCCAACGCTTGACGTCGGGAGTGATCCTAGTTGTCGTAGACGTCCTGCTCGTCCTTCTTCCGGTTACGGTACTCCTCTTCATAGTCTGGCCATTTGAATAGCCAGGGACAAAGCCATGAGTACTTTAAAGTACTCGCAAACTAATACTAATGTAAGAACTATCAACTACAGTAAGGGGGTACTAAGCTCTAAGTTTATTTGCATAAAGCCAGTTTTAGTTCACAAACATTTAGTAAAAGCCTCTTCATTTGCTAACTAACTCAAGTGGGAACATTAGTGTCATTCCCACAACTCTGTTGTGATTCATGTCAAATTCACCATTCACCCTTTTCAAGTTCAAGTCACAAGTCACCCTTCACATGTCATATTTTGAAAATGGTCTGATGACGGAACAGTATGGCCTTTCCAACCGTCCATAACCGTGGACGCGGCTATTCGAATAGATATACACTCTGCAGAGGTCGTACACTTGTGCCACAACATTTGCATTAATCCGTCAGGGTTAACTGGCCCTGATTTACCACACTCCGTGTGCGGACTACCAACCATAACCTTTCACTTACCTACCCTAGTATAGGCATCTCTCCCCATGAGCTTGGCCTCCCAGTGAAGACAAACTGTCAGCCTGGGAACTGCACAGGGCTTGGGCCGGACATTCACCTCATATTCACGTCATATCACATCATTTCATATTTGGTTGGAGGCAGCCCTTGGCATAAGCCGATGACGCTTGTTTAGAGGGAGCCCATACTAAGATACATAAACTTCTAGTTAAGCCTTACCCATTTCAGGTATTGTGGGGGTACTTGTAAAAATTTGGAATGGTATCGCATCCGAACCCAACCATCGGCTTTGGTAAAATTCACCAAGTCATTCACCAAGTCATATTCTCCTTCAAAATCTTTCAATAGAATGACTCCTCATTCCAAGGTTTTCAAAGTCATTTCATTTCACAAGTTCCCATCTAGAGTAGTCAATTTTATTTGTTAGCACTAGCAACTAGTCATGAGGGGTGCTAACTTAGCTTATAGCTTTCTAGGCTAAGTTTGATACTCTTGTAGTGTTCTATCTCTAGACCAAAGTTAACTATAAAAGCAAGTTATAATCATCAAAGTAAAAGCTTGTAAGAATAAAACTTGGGATGGGATCATGAAGCATAAAGTAAAAAGTAATGGTGCTTTGCTCGTGAGGAGCTTTGCAATCGGGTAGTCTTGCAAGAATATTAGCTTGCATTGGTAATAGCTTGCAAGAATACTAGCTTGCAAGGATGTTAGCTTGCAAAGGTGTTAGCTTGCCTTGGTTGAGGTGGTGGTCAAAGTTCTCTTCTTCTCCTTGGAAGTAGACCTCCTCCTCCTCCTCTGGATACTCCTCGGTACTAGCGTCTAAAAACGAATACGAGGATACAATCACCAAACAATTCATTGGCTATTCCAAATATCACATTTATTCACACAAACTAATCTATTCACATCATTAATACAATTTGGTGCATGGGTGGTATTGTTTTGAGGAAGAATAATTTCCTCTCATTTTATATGTGAATGATAGTTTCCATATAGTTCTTGAAGAATAATTTCCTCTCATTGAATCTTCTTTAAGATTTAATTTCTCAAATCATCACACATGAATTTATGTTGACCTAAGTCAACCATTCAGCATCATCATTTGAGAAAATGATTTAAATGAGGTAGGGATACCTCATACCATTTAATAATGCCTATTATGATTTAAAATCTCCAAGTATTTCATGTGAGATTATTTGACCAGAGGTTCCAACTTCATGTGAAAGTACTTGGGACAAGATTTAAATGAAGTGAAACACCTCATATAATTTACACAAGTAAACTAGCATCACTCATTACTATTAAGTGGGTAAATGTGTTGTTTTCTTATTTAGGAAAAAAATTTCCTCTCATACTACTCTTAAATGTTACTTTGACTTATTCGGAGAAATAATTTCCTCTCATTATCTTATTACTATTTAAATTTCTCTTTTGAATAATATATGACCTAGGTTGACCAAAGTCAACCTTTTCACACTTATTATTTAAGAAAATGATTTAAATGAGGTGAACACCTCATACCTTTTAATCCTAACATGGTAAAGATTTAATATCATCAACAATTCATGTGAGACCTAAATGACCAGAGTCTCTACTTCATTTTGAATTGTTCATGACAATATTTAAATGAGAGAAACACTCCCATAAGATTTAATAATTTGTGAGAACAATTTAAATGCTACTATGGCAAACATTTAATATTCTTAAATGAGCAATTATGAGACCAAGCAACCAGGGTCATCACACTGCTTCATACAACTTGAGAAGATGATTTAAATGAGGTGCTACACCTCATAGATTTGAAATCTTAAATTTGGAAATAATTTAAATGGGCTAGTAATGGCTATATAGCCATTATTTGATTCTAACCCATGATCATATACAGTACCCATATCATATTTTTACATAATCAATTAGAGTATTTGAAATGTGAATTATGAGAGGTGGAATCACCTCAAAATTCAAAAGGGTTGATTTTTAATAATTGTTTGATGTTTGAAAAGCTACTGCTTTGTTATTTTTACTATTCAAAATCTACAACATATTTTGATTTGAATCCCAGTGTGGTTGGATGGGGCCTTTCATGAGCTTTCTAAATATATAAAATTTGTAAAATTTGGCTCAGTAGATTTGTCCCTATTAAATTTTGAAACTAGTATCAGATTGCAAATTAATTCTACTCTGGAAATTTTGAATTTAAACTGTGGGCTGGCCGGAAACGGTATTGGGCCAGAGAGAGGGAAAAAGGTTTGGGCCGGCCCAGCTAACGCTCCACACGTAGCGGGCCGACTGACAGCGCGGGCCCCAGCTGTCAGCCTGTCTTAAAACACCGAACCGGTACGCGTGATCTAAACCGCACGATCAGACGGAGATCGAACGGACCAGAGACGGCTTCGTCTCCGGCGAGAGGGGAGGTCACCGGCGATGCAGGCAGGGGGTCAACGGCTTACCGGCGGCGCGGCGAGGGTCGGCGAAGCGCGGAGAGGACGTTGGCGAGGTAGAGGAGGCGGCCGTGGCGGTCTCGTCGCCGGGGGTGCGGCTGCAACGACGGCGCCCTTCTCGACACCTCCGCGGGCTCCGGTGGTCAAATTGGACGGCGGCGGTGGTTAATCGAGCAAGGCGAGTAGACGAGGAGCTTGAGAAGAGGGAGGAGAGCAAGTTTGGTGTGGAGAGCTAGGTGCGGGGATGCCTCCTTTTATAGGGGCGAGAGGTGGCCGTGGCGTTCGGATGAGCTCATCGTCGACGACATGGCTACAGGGGTGGTGATGGGTCGGCGATGACGCGAGGCGGTCACGACGAGCGTCGGCCGCGCTGAAAACGGAGCACGGGAGCATGCCGGCGACGTCCTGTGCGCGGTGACGGGGCGGACGGTCGGCGACGATGGCGTCGTCCACGGGGCTTGCGAGGGCCAATGGGCGTGTCCACGCTGCGTTGCCGACGTCGAGGGGAAGCTGCAGGTGAAAGGAGAGGTCGAGGGGAGCGCTGAGTCGACGGGGCGAGGTGATGCTCTGGCGCGCTCCGGGGCGTCACCATGTGCGTCCTGTCGCGCATGGGCGTTTCTGGGCGCGTCTGGGCACGCTGGTCCTGGCCAATGCCGACGTCAACTTGGTCAAGGGGGTGCATGGTCGTGATCAGCAGGGTCGGGTCATGCTCAGAGACATGGTGGTGCAGGGTGGATGTGAGAGGAGAGGGGGTGAGCATGTGGAGTGCCAAGGTGGCCGGCATGGTTTGGGTTTTGGTCATGGTGACCAAGAGAGAGGGGTGCAGTGGCCTGTACTGGTGCCCAGGGGTGAGGTGAAGTGTCAGGGCAGCAGAGGAGGGCCAGGGTTGGACTTGGTCCAACCAAAAATCCAGCATGGGCTCAAGAATAGGTGCTGCCCACAAGGTGTTTGTATAAATGGCCGAAAGAGAAAAGTTTTCAAATTTTGGAAAATCCTTTGGTGGATCTTATTCATATATTATTTGAAGTAGGTTGGTGGTGGTGGTGCTCATTTTGGTGGAGGTTTGCAAGTTTTCAAAAAGTGGATCATCTTCTCTTTAATTCAAAGTCTCCACTTGGCAATTCTCTACTGGTCAACATGGTCAACTTCAGCAGGGATGGTCAACATGGAAGTTGTTGACCTTGACATGGTCTTGGATGACATGGTCATAGTTGACCAAGTTTGGTTGCAGAAACAAAAGATAGGTGGGTGCAAAGTGAGGAAGAAATTAAAAAGGGGACATATGACCATTATCACATGTAAGATGGTTTTGAGATTTCCTTTGATTTGATTCTTGTTTCTTTGATGCAATTGTGTTTGTTTATCATATATAAGTATTCTACAAGCAATAGATCAAGCATTGGTGGCCTTGGTTGAAGATTTGCAAATTTGGCCATAACACATAAGAGGTGAGGTTCAAGTTTTATTATTTTTGTAAATTGTTCACCTTGTTTTACTTGGGCATGGGTTAGGGTCAATTTAGGGTTATAATAGGTTGAGAGATGGTTTCCCAACCTTTGGTCAAGGTTTAGAGTCATAGGGCAAAGTTTGGGGAAAATGGCTATGTGTCACATATGCCTCTATGCATATGTGGCATTTGATTTTTAATTTGACTAGGCTTGACCCAATTGAGGTTGTTGAATGTTGAAATTGGTATATAGAAGTGATCCATTCATTTACCACAAGTCCTAGGGTCAAGATTCTTAAATTCACAAATTTGCTATTTTACTCTCATATGCCTCTATGGCATTTTTAGTTTCTCTTTTAATTTCTTTGGTTTCAACTTGGAATTGGTTTGATAGGTACTAGGTAAGGTGTATGAAGGTTTTCCAAACCTCTAAGTAAAGTAGAAAAGATTAGGGTAAGGTTTTATAAATATAGCCCTAGGCACATATGCCTCTTTCTTATTTAATTTCCTTTTATTTTAATTTAACTAGGGTGGTGAAAAGAGGGGTGAGGTTTAGGGTTTGGTGGGGTTCACAAAGGTTCACCACCATTTAGCATAAAGAATAAAGGTAGGGTTCAAGATTTACCTATTAGGGTTATATGCCCCCATATGTCTTTTATTTTATTTTGGTTTCTCAAAATAGATCCAAATGATTTTGGGAGAGGATTAGGGTTTAAGGTTTTTCTTATTTGATTTCTTTCTCTTTGATTTTATTGGGTTGGTGATCTTCACGTGATCACTATAGGGTTTTAGGGTTTAGCACATAAGCATAATAACACTCATCATGGCAAAACACAAGATTTAAACAAGATCTACATGTATCAATCTTATTTTAATAAAAGTTTTTGTTGGTTCCAAAATTTGGAACTAGGGAAATTCATTTTGTTTGTTTTGAAATTTTTGGGTTGTTACAAGGAGCATCTCTCGCGCGCGGAAGAAAGGGTGCGGCCGGCGACGAAAGGAAAAGGCACACCGGCGACGGAAGATGGAGCGGATTTTTGGCAGAAATTTGTGGAAGAAAAAGAGGGGAAAAAGAAGAGGATTGTGGGTGTGGATATAAGGTGGGGAAATGTTGGGAGAAGATCTCAGATCTGATTTGGGGGCTAGGGTTTGGGGAGGAGGAAGAAGAGGAGGCAGCTGCCCTTAAATAGGCCAAAGGGTTAGGTGGGCTTGGGCTAGTTTTGAGCCAAAACTTTATCAGGCTTTCACCGTCTTTTATTTAGCGAACAATAAAACAATTTTAGCAAAACATTTTAGTGAAAGTAACGGACCGGAAAAATAGATTTGGTTTTGATTTTCGAAATTAAGAAAAGAGCGGGTGGCTGTTATAATTGTCGGGTATTTTAATAAAACAAAATAGGGTTTTTCGGAAAATAATTTTCGCGGTTGAAAATATGCCAGAAAATATGCATGATGACGTCACGATGACGCGAAAAACAAAACAACAACAAATCTAATATGAATATTTTCCGGGACGTTACAAACGACACCACTAACAAGGAACCTCGCCCCGAGGTTCCACGTCAACCTAAGGGGGGAGTTGGTTAAACTATCGGATCTTCTAACGACGTGTCGAACTCCTCGACACCACTAACAAGAAGTCGTTCTCCCGCTGTTGATGATGCGCTTTCGTCGTGAGCCTCGTCGCAGATGAACAGGCGCCGTACACAAAGATGGAAGGAGTAAGAATCACATTGATCCACCGATTCAAGTAACAAGAGCGAATAATAAGAGTAGTCAGTATGGTCGCGACTCCATCCCGCACTCAAAGTATTACTCTGTAGATGAATAAGAGAATCGTGCAACCAACTCCAGGAATACAGATTGACGATCTTGGTAAGCGTTGTCAACGAAGACTCGATGGGGACAGAGCACAAAGAGTTGAGGAAGGATTGCAGAACCAAAGATGATATCAACGGAGCAGACAGAGGTGGCCGTCGGTGATGTTCTTTTGTCAGCAATCTTCAGAGATCGGTCCTAATAGGTTAAGGCAGAGATCGTCCAACCCACGTTGAAACCTAAGACACGGAAAAACTCAGACAAGAGAGAAGACCCAAAACTCGCATAGATAAGAGGAGAAAGAATATAGATAAGGAGAAAAAATCAGAGCTAATCAGATCTATCCAACGAATTTTTTTAAAAAATAGGTTTGGACTCTCTAAACTCAACGACCGTTGGCAAGGTTATCCTACAGGCTGGACTAGTGGGGTACCGTCAACCTGAGGCTCTGATACCAACTTGTGAGGTACCGTCAACCTGAGCTCTGATACCAACTTGTGACGTCCCGGAACCGGTACCATGAGGATTCCAGCGATCCCACCGAAATCCGCACGATATCGATTCAGAGACGCCCTCCGACACGACGTGCGCGACGAATCACACACGTGATGCCAGAGGAATTAACAAGAGCAGTAACATTACAACAGGATTACAATAGAGCCCACAAAAAACATATATTACAACAACAACTCCAACGAGTCAAGATACAAATATACAAGATCCGAATCATACAGATGATCGAATACGTCCGAGTACGGACAAGATACAAATTGGACTAAGAGTCCTGAAGATAACTAGTGGCGTCCATAACTGCGCCTGTGCCAAGCCGGAAGGGTAACCTTGCTAACGTCGTCTTCATCGAACATATCTTCGTACCGCCCTGGTTATATCCCGTAGAAGCAAGCAATAAGTACGGGTTCGTACTTAACAAGACTTCAAGACGTATAAGCATTCGTCAACCGCCGTCCTTTGTACTTGAGGCACGCAGGGGACTTAGAGGGCGCAAGAGAAACGTCATAGGCAATATGGTGGAGTTAAGCGGCAGCGCGCAAGCACTAAAAACCTATAGAGACACTCTACAACATTCGTCTAATCAGAGAAGGTGAGAGAGCGTACAAACTAACAGTTCTATACTCTGCAAACATAACACAGCCGATGTGTTCCCCCTTCGCAAAGAGGTACTTATAAAGGCACTCACACTGTTGACAAGTTTTAACCAGTTATTATTTAAGTTGTTCTATCTTACTATGCAAGTTATTAGTATTGAAACAATAGGTGTAAGTTGTCTATGGTCAAGTCATACAGCTCCAAGTCGTCCATAACCGCGGACACGGCTTATCGATAAGATTGTAACCCGCGGTAGGTGCCCAAATGTGCCCACACGCACGCTCAACCCACTTACGACAGTGGATATCACAACACGCACTCTCCTTCACTACAACAATGTCCAGGAAGCCACCTAACTAAGTTAACCCGTTTCAGAGCCCGATCGGAACTCTAACGCGGACCTAGCCGTTGCGAGAACGGCTAAGAGGATCGGAGCCCACTAGAGGATGACCTCTTAACAATACGTGCCGCACCTACGGACGTGCAAGAGACAACGGGGATACAAGGCAACAAGGCTTCCCCAAAAGTAACATCATATCATCTCGACCACAAAGAAACAAGCTTGCACGCCGGGAGAAACAAAACAAATATCCAAACTAGTTGTGGCCACTCGGACAAGGACCGTAGATTACGGCAGTGGTCGAGGAGACCCGGTAAGCATACCCACGTGTGGTTAGAGCGCTCGGCCTCGGAACGGATAACAAGAACTCGGGTCCTAAATTATTTAGGAAACACAAGTGAGCCAGTCACAAAACGAGCAGTGACCCACCGATGCCTCCGCTCGAACAATTATCAACAACTAAAGTAACCATGATTCTTTCCAACATATAACTCGATAAGGTAACAACAACGGTAACAAGATAAAACAAAGACTAGCATGCACTACGACTCGCAAGGGCGTACTCGATAACCAAACAATAGCTGTAGGAGGTGGTGGTGGCAATATAGGCCGCTTGAGGTAACAAGTGGAAGGGACACGTGACAAGAACGCAACTCAAGGATAGCATGAGGGAGAAGGCAAAATAAAATAGGTAAGCGACTTCGCAGGGGCGGAGTAGAAGGGAAAATGCTTGCTCGTTAAAGCTTGCCGAGAAACATCCGGAGAACTTGTCGTATCTCACCGCACCACTTTGCGATCCTATCCGGGAAGAAGCAAATGCTGGAACACACAACGTATGCAAATCTTACTACTACGGATGAAGAACCGGCATGATGAAGATGATATGCATGACATGGCATAGATGGTGCAATGCAACTTATCCAATTTAAGCGGAATCGAATCCCGGACAAACAATTATTAGGTTCTAGTTATTTTTCTACCCCGCATATTTAATGTTGTTAAGCATGGCATAAACATGGCATGGGTGAGCTACGGCAAAATTAAATGGAACCGGGACAAAATAGCAATCCCGCACAATTCCATATTCAGTTATTAGGTGATTCGCTGTTTACCCAAACCCACATATGCGATGCAACAGTAAGATATGCGATGCACACATGTATGAATGATGCAACAAGGGAGAGATGCAACAAGGTAGACGCACATATTTATAAAATAGGGCTTATGGTCGGAGTCTCACGGTATCGGAACAAGGATGGTCGCCGGGGGGAGTGGAAGTGGCGGAAGTCGCCGACATCGAGGAAGTAGTCAATGCGCTCGGATGCCGGGAAGTAGACCTTGGCGGTGAGGCATCGACGGACCCAGCGTGGTTGTTGAAGTCGAACTTGAATCAGCGCCGAAATTGGAGAGGAACTTGTAGGAGAGGTAGCGTCGGCGAAGTAGTAGCGGCCGCATCGGATAGAAACAAGCGGACACGGTCGCTGGGACAAATGGAAGCCAAAATTCGGACGGGTATTTTGTCGAATAGATGGCGGCTATCAAAACCGGACAAAAACTGGATAGGAAAGAGTGCTGCCGGCGCACGAACGAAGAGATGGTGTATTTTGGAGATTTGGACATGCGCTGGTCGGCCGGAACTGCTTGGCCTGCTGTTGTGGCGGTGCTGCTACTGTTTGTTGTTGTGCACGCGCGGAACAGACGGGACAAGGCAGCGAGACGCGCGCACATGAGTGCTGCCTAAGCTAGCATCAAGAAAGCTGTTGATGGCTCAACGATCAAGGCAAAATTGACCAAGGAAAGTAGAGGTGTGGCTGGCTGATACATGCCTCGACTGTCCACGAAGCTGCGGCTTGCATGCACATGGAACGGAACAATACTGCAGGGAGCAAGGCGGGAGCAGTGCAGCGCTGCGCTGCTGCGGGCGAGCGGCGGCCAGCGCGTGGCCCGAGGCGAGGCGGGCGAGCCAGAGCTGCGGCTTGGTGCCTTGCCGCGACGCACGCGCGGGCGAGAGCGGGGCCAGGGCGCGCGCGGGCGGGAGCCGAGCTGGGGCGGTTTGGCTGCGGGCGAGCTCGCGCGCGTGTTGTACGGCGGCGGGGAAACCAAGGCAGTCCGGCACGGGATCGAGGCATGCAGGAGCATCTCTCGCGCGCGGAAGAAAGGGTGCGGCCGGCGACGAAAGGAAAAGGCACACCGGCGACGGAAGATGGAGCGGATTTTTGGCAGAAATTTGTGGAAGAAAAAGAGGGGAAAAAGAAGAGGATTGTGGGTGTGGATATAAGGTGGGGAAATGTTGGGAGAAGATCTCAGATCTGATTTGGGGGCTAGGGTTTGGGGAGGAGGAAGAAGAGGAGGCAGCTGGCCTTAAATAGGCCAAAGAGTTAGGTGGGCAAGCTAGTTTGGCTAAAACTTTATCGATGCTTTCGCCGT
Source organism: Lolium rigidum (assembly GCF_022539505.1). Classification (NCBI taxonomy): domain Eukaryota; kingdom Viridiplantae; phylum Streptophyta; class Magnoliopsida; order Poales; family Poaceae; genus Lolium; species Lolium rigidum. The sequence goes on from NC_061508.1 coordinate 346,045,905, forward strand.
CTTTTATTTAGCGAACAATAAAACAATTTTAGCAAAATATTTTAGTGAAAGTAACGGACCGGAAAAATAGATTTGGTTTTGATTTTCGAAATTAAGAAAAGAGCGGGGTGGCTGTTATAATTGCCGGGTATTTTAATAAAACAAAATAGGGTTTTTCGGAAAATAATTTTCGCGGTTGAAAATATGCCAGAAAATATGCATGATGACGTCACGATGACGCGAAAAACAAAACAACAATAAATCTAATATGAATATTTTCCGGGACGTTACAATCACCCAAGGTTTATCGAACTCAGGGAGGAAGAGGTCAAAGATATCCCTCTCATGCAACCCTGCAACCACAAAGCAAGAAGTCTCTTGTGTACCCAACACACCTAATACAATAGGTGCACTAGTTCGGCGAAGAGATAGTGAGATACAAGTAATATGGATGAGTGTGAGTGGTAATAGCAATCTGAATGAAATATGGCAGCGAGCAAACATTCAACAAAACGAGTAGACAAACGGAGATTCGATGCTTGGAAGCAAGGCCCGGGGATCCTGCTTTCACTAGTGGACACTCTCAACAATGATCACATAATAGGACTACTCTACACCCTCTTGTTGGATGATGAACATCATTGTGTAGGATTACACGAACCCTCAATGCCGGAGTTAACAAGCTCCACAATATTCAATGTTCATATTTAAATAACCTTAGAGTGCAAGATAGATCAACACAACCAAACCAAGTACTAACATAGCATGCACACCGTAACCTTCACACTATGAAAGGAGGAATAGATCGCATCAATACCATCATAGTAATAGTTAACCTCATAATCTACAAGAGATCACAATCATAGCATGAACCAAGTACTTCATGATGCACACACTGCCAACATTACATCATGGAGGAGGAGTAAACTACTTTAATAACATCACTAGAGTAGCACATAGATAATATTCAACTTGATCACAAAGAGAGAGAGATAAACCACATAGCTACGGACGGAGCCCTCAGCCCGGGGGTGAATTACTCCCTCCTCATCATGGAGGCGGCGATGGCGGTGAAGATGGCGGTGAAGACGGCGGTGGAGATGGCTCCGGGGCAATTCCCCGTCCCGGCAGGGTGCCGAACGGAGACTTCTGTCCCCGAATTGGAGTTTCGCGATGTGGCGGCGCCCCTGGAGTCTTTCTGGAGTTTCGTCAAGCGGTGTCGAAGTTTTAGGTCACGACGGCTTAAATAGGCGAAGAGTCGGAGTCGGAAGAGTCCCGAGGCGACGACACCATAGGGTGGGGTGACCACCCTCCAGGCCGCGCCGGCCTATGGTGAGGAGGCCCCGGGCCTCCCCCGGCTTGCCCTTCCGGCTCCGTGAGTCTTCCAGGCGAAATAGAATTTCTGTAATTTTTCCGGATTTTTCCGAGCACTTTGGTTTTTGGGCCTTTTACGCAATAAAACGGACATAATAAACAGAAACTAGCACGGTGGCATCTTGTTAATAGGTTAGTCCAATAAATGCCATAATATGATATAAAGTGCAAGCAAAACATGTAGGTATTGTCATAAAACAAGCATGGAACATCAGAAATTATAGATACGTTGGAGACGTATCAGGCATCCATAAGCAAAAGAATAGGATATCAACTAAATATGTAAGTGCAATTGTTGAAAGCGTCCCCCATGAAAGCATGGTTGTGCTAACTCCCAACTTGCAATTTGCAAACATATAAACTTCATAAGATAGTCACAATGATCAAGTTTATTAAGTACAAGAAAGTAAATGTGTCATCGAGTTCATGAGAGCTTTACTAACTAATTTTTTCATGACAAAATTTAATTTGGAAGCTAAATAAAAACATGCTGAACATACTTGGAATAGGAATAATGCTAATAGGTAGATATGGTGGACACAATTGGCAAACTTTGGTTAATGGTGGTTGGATGCACGAGTAGAGCTCATACCGATTACATGCGAAGGCTAGCAGAAGACTAGGAGCGACCAACTAACAGAGCAATAATGGCCATAATCATGCATAGCGACAAAACAATATTAATCAAAGCATAAAGTGATATCACAAGTCAAAAATTAAATGATCATGAAAGCTTTAGTTGACTGGTTGGTAGTCATAACATGGTGTAAGCATATGCCAATTCAACCCAATAAAGCATCAAAGGAGAATATCACAATATTATGCTTCTATGATAAAAACAACACATGATTCTTTTAATGGCACATTAAGCACTCTCAGATATTTGAGACAAGTCATGATGCAACAATAAATACTAAGCATATCATAAAAATAACATCCAACATGACATGCCGAAATCTATGCCACAGTCTAGACAAGCTTCCTTTTGCATCACTTTTAGCATGAAACTTTTTACTCGTATCCAACACCAATCAACTTATTTGAAATAACTCTCAGAGATAAATATCAATATGGACCAGAGAGCTAATCATACATGAATAAAGCAAACTAACAAGCTCTGGACAAAAAATAAAAATAGAAAACTAAAGCTAAACGAAGTACTAGCAAACTAGAACACTCGCAGAACAATAAAAGCGAAAACTAGAGTGTTCTATGCAATGAAATGGAGCGTGTCTCTCTCCCACACAAGAATGATAGAATCCAACCATATGCTACAACAACAAAATTAAACTAAACTAAGAACAAAAATAAAGACGCTCCAAAAACAACACATAGCATATGAAGCAATAAAAATATAGTGTCTTGAAAGATGACCTGATATTTTTGTTGATGAAGGGGATGCCTTGGGCATCCCCAAGCTTTGACGCTTGTACCTCTTGAATATTTCTTGCGGTGACAGGGGCATCCCCAAGCTTGAGCTTTTGTCCATTCTTCATCTCATTACATCATTCTTCTCTCCCTACACTTGAAAACTTCCTTCATACGAAACTTCACACAATTCTCATTAGCAGCATTAGTGCAATCAAAATAATAAATCCACTTGGGTTCAGTTCTAATTGACATCAAACATCCATTAAAACATTAGATACTGTAGAAAATTCTTCAATAAGCTCTTTCTCTCAAAAGAAGTAAAAAAGAAAGAGATTAAGATGCAAATGCAAATAGTGGCAGAAATCTGTTAACACAGAACATCAGGTAAAGATCGACTTTTCGAAAATCCTCTGTTACTCAAATCGAAAAGTGCAAAAATAATGAAAGTTACATAATAACCCGGGGCATATGCCCAAAAGTTTACAGCTTAAAATTACGTTCTGGCTGGGGGGTACGATTTTTTTTGGTAACATCACAGAATCTGTTTCTGGACAGCAAATTCCCCAAATCATACTTTCTCCCTATTAGAGGCTACTCTTGGCACAAAAACGAAATAAAATTGATAAGGAGAGTTTGTTAGAGAGGCAACAACTTCCAAGACTCAACAAAAGAAAAATTACAGAAAATAAACATGGGTTGTCTTCCATAAGCGCTTTTCTTTAACGCCTTTCAGCTAGGCGCAGTAGGTTGAGAAGATGCTTACATAAGAAATATGAATTGAATTAAAAGAGAGCATCTAGAAGCAAATAAAAAAAATAAGTCTAACCCACTTCCTATGCATAGGAATTTTGTAAGAAAATAAATCAAAGAAGCACATAGTAACAAGCATAGAAAAGCAAAAAAAACAAGTTCAACTTCAAAAAAATTAGCATATAGAGAGGTGTTTTAGTAACATGAAAATTTCTACAACCATATTTTCCTCTCTCATATAATAACTTTGAGTAGCAACATGAATAAACTCAATAATATAACTATCACGTAAAACATTCTTATTATGAGCCACAACTCTTCACATAAGCATAGTCATTCTTATTAATTGTAGTGTGAGCAATTTTAACAAAATAGCTATCATTATTATTCTCATCACCATAATCATCAAATATAGGAGGCATATTGTAATCATAATTAATTTTTTCCTTAATAGTAGGTGGACTGAAAATAACATAATCATCATTGTAATCATCATATATCGGAGGTATAGTATCATCAAAGGAAATATCATGCTCATCATAGCATTAACAATAATGGTGTTCAAAGAATTCGTACCAATAACATTGCAATTAGCATGCAAATAAAGTTTCATGGGTTTTTAAATTTTATCTTCAAACACCTCATGTTCTAACTCAAGATAAATACTATAAAGCTCTCAAATTTTGTTGTTCTTTTCCATTAAGCCTAACTAGTAAAAATAAAAACAAGAAACAAAAAGATATACTTGCAGAATCTAAAGGAAATAACTTCGAGCACTCACCAGCAACTAAAAGACTTAGTAGCCAGAAGTTGTGAGTACCTTTTACCTTACCTCCCCGGCAACGGCACCAGAAAAAAGCTTGATATCTACGCACTATTCTATTCTTGTAGACAGTATTGGGCCTCCAAATGTAGAGGTTTGTAGAACCGCAGCAAGTTTCCCTTAAGTGGATCGTCCAAGGTTTATCGAACTCAGAGAGGTAGAGGTCAAAGATATCCCTCTCAAGCAACCCTACAATTACGATACAAGAAGTCTTTTGTGTCCCCAACACACACAATACACTTGTCAGGTGTATATGTGCACTAGTTCGGCGAAGAGATAGTGAAATACAAGTAATATGAATGATTATAAGTAGTAATTGCAATCTAAAAAAAATGGCAGCAAGCAAACATGTAGCAGAACTGATTGTAAACGGTGTTTCGATGCTTAGAAACAAGGCATAGGACTCTTACTTGCACTAGTGGACACTCTCAGCAATGATATCATAATTGAATACATAGATATTATCTATTTACTACGCTACTCTGAACCACTCTCCGATTTGATAATAAACACAAATTTACTGTGTTGTGTAGGGCTGCATAAGCACTCAAAGTTCGCGTTTCAATCTATGGACACCCCACGCTATCACTTTGAGCATACAAAGATGGTACTAACTACTAACTAGATACCACAATTCATAAGTATTTCTATAAAGTAAGTTTAAGAAACAAACACGGCGTGCACACTGTCACCTTCATACCGTTGGACAAGATGTCCTCTAAGATCACAAAATAAAACTACTTGAGTAGCACAATTGTTGGAGAATAACATCTACATATTCAACTAGATTACAAAGCTCACAATCACATAAAGATCATATCATGGGAGAGAGGGAGAGAGAGAGAGAGAGAGAGATAGATCACATAGCTACCGGTAAAACCCTTAGCCTCGGGGGAGAACTACTCCCTTCTCATCATGGGAGTTAGCAACGACGATGGAGATGGCAGTGATGTCGATGAAGATGGCTCCGGGGGCAATTCCCCGTCCCAGCAGGGTACCGGAACAGAGACTTTCTGTCCCCCGAAACTTATTTTCGGCGGCGGCGAAGCTACGGAACTTTTCTAGAACGGAGACTGATTGATTTAGGTTTTTTTTTTTGCATCGAAGGCTTTATATAGACATGTACTAAATACTCGTATGAAGTTTATTTTTAATTTAATTTATATTTAAACACATAATTATAGGGATTAATATTTTCTACATATTAACCTTTTTTAAACCGAAGAAATTACGCCCTGCTTAAATTAATAAAGCTACATGGCTAGAAGTTATAGGTGTTAATAAGATCAGCTTATCTGGAAAGAGCGGAAACAAGCAAAAAGATACACAAAGCACACCGTTTGACTACTCTAAATCCACGTTGGCCGCAACAATCGCTTGATCAAAGGGTAGGCAGATGCATGGATCTGATGATGAAGATGATGAGCCAGAGATGAAGCCATGTCCACGCCGCTCCAAGAAAGTTGTTCCCTCAACATAACTCCCTCCGTTTCCACTTCAAAAGATGAACCCCTAACCCCCGCCCTAGCTCAAAGAGCAACGTATAGACGGAAGAGGAAGAAGCTCACCTTATGAATGGAGACATAACATCACGACTGCCAAGACCTAATAGTCAAACAAGCAGAGCCAGGATCACAACAGGAGAGTAGCCCTAATGACCACCACCAACTCACCAAGCCACACCGCAATGGCCAGAAGACTTAGAAGTGTTAGGAATAAATTAGCGTTGTAATTAGGCTAATAAGGCAGTTAGGATTTCTATTAGGAAAACTACCTAGCAGTTAGAAATATCGCGTTGTCCAAACGCTGTCTACACCGAACAGTCGCTACACCTTTTGGAAGCGACCCAAACCTTGTAACCGGCATTATAAGCATCTGTTGGGGACCTATAAATACCCCACAGTCACAATCAATAGAATCAATCATTTCCCTTCATTCTATGGAAAAGTCGAGGTTGAACCTGGCGGCATCTGCTCCTGGCGGAAGTCCAGCTGCTATTGGTCCACGTTTTGAAGTAGGGTCACCACAACACAAATGCCATTTTCTAAACAAGAGGTATATACATGCAAATACAGTACGGTTGGACCAAGAATTAAAGCCGCTCTGCACACCGGACATGAGATCCACAATCACATGGGAACAGAGTTTCTCCCTCATCGAAATCATCCTCTCTCTCTTCCTGGTTTGTCTCAAAGTGGCAGGCTGCAGCCTGCAGCACACAATCTTCGAGCTGTCCGCCTGCGCCACCGTATCTTTCCCGGGCACGACGGGCTGGTCCGGCCGCTTCTCGGCGCGCACGGGCTGCGTTGCCTCCGGCGCGTCGACCCTCGCCGCGCCACGGGCGACTGCGGCGGCGCCGTCAAGTGCTCCCTCGGCGGTTCGAGAACGCCAACTGCGGCCGCCCGTGCGCACGACGCCGCGGCGCGGTGCGGCGCCGACGGCAACGAGATGATGCGCTTCCAGTGACTACGCCCGGCCGCTGGCGCAGGCGACGTCTTCGGTGTCGGCGTCGCCACATGCCAGCTCGGCTCGTCGGGCTCCGCGGTGCGCACCTTCGCCTGCAGCGGCGCCGCACACGCCAGGGCCGCCGCGTCGTCGTCGTCGCCCGACGCTGGCCGCAGGGCCATGCTGGTGTGCCGGGTCATCTCGGACGCGTCCGGCCGGCGCGCGGCCAGGATCAGCCAGGCCGGCACTGCAGCACCTTGACCTCGCCCATGGAGCCAGCACCTCGACCTCGCCTCCTGCCAGCTCGGCCCGTCGGGCTCCGCGATGTGGCACAACAGCACCTTGACCTCGCCCATGGAGCCAGCACCTCGACCTCGCCTCCTGCCAGCTCGGCCCGTCGGGCTCCGTGATGTGGCACAACAGCACCTTGACCTCGCCCACGGAGCCAGCAGATGCTAGAGCGGACGCCGACGGCGACATGCACGTGCGTGCGGGCAGGAGCGGCATGCGCGAGGCGTCGCCGTGCTGCTAAGCGCGGACGGCGGCGGCATGACGGTGGAGGCAGCATGGGCGTGCGGGCGAGGCGGCATGGACGCCGGCCGCCTCCTTCCAATAAAGTTGGGGATAGACGTCGGCCCCCTCCTTCAAATAGTGTTGGGGATGCACGCCGGCCGCTGCGGCTCTCCCCATCTCCTCGATTCCGGATCTCAGTCCATCCGGGGATGGCATGGCCCGCTGGATCTCAGTCCATCCGGGGATGGCATGGCCCGCTGCCCTGCATGCACGGGCGTCGTATCTGGGCTGCAGAATCTGGCAGAAGCACTTCCTTTTTTAATCATCCTCCCTACAAAGTGGAGCCCACACGCATGTATTCTGCTCTTCTTTCAACCAACGATACGCAAATTCCCATCTCCAGTACTGGGCCCCACTGACATTTCTGGACCAATGAGACACCGAGTTGGTGCGGGTTCACATGCCGCCCGGTTCTGAAAATGCACTCTCTTCATTCTATGTGCTTTTCTTCACGTTATCAGCACTGGCTCTGCCCCTAGCGAGTAGGCCTCAAGGAGAAAACAGAGAAAGGTGAGAAAGGAAGGATGGCTTTCCTGCAACTGTCGGAACTCGCTTTTTGCTTCGCTCGGTTTGTGGCCAGGGAACACCGCCGTGGCTATCCTCGCCGGACTTTCTCCCTCACTGCCGCTCGCCGCTGGAACTCCGGCCGTCGCCGGGAGTGGAACGGTGGCCTCCGCCGCCGCCACCACGGCAACCGCTGGGTGCCCCGTCGTCGCTTCGGCCCTGGCGGTGGCCTCCGCCGCCGCCTCCGCGGCAACCGCTGGGCGCCCCAGCAGCACAACCGTCACGGCAACCGCTGGCTGCAGCGCCACCGCTACCATGGAGAACCGGGGCCAAGCACCACGGCTGCTGTACGCCGGGAACAAACCCCGGTGGTCGCTTTCGAACCGGCCGTCGTCGTCGCCGCGCCGGAGGCCACAGCGCCGGAGGTCGCCGCGGAAGATGTAGTTGACGCAGTGTACGAAGACGAGGACTCAGTCTCGAATGTCAGCGCGGACGCCGACGAACTGGTGCCAGTGCCACCGGAGTTCGTCGTTCCGCCCATGGAGTGGCTGTTGGGCGGCCCAAGCACCGGTTGGATCGTCGACGACGCTGAAAGTGACTTCAGCGACGACGACCTCGCGGCACCGCCTCCGCACATGTACTACTACCTGCGCCATGGTTTCGGACCGTGTCTCCCGTCTCCGACGCCATCCGACGAGGACGTGCAGCACTTCGCTCCGCCGGGATACGACCCCGTGCCGGAATTCTCCGCGCCACCAGACACGGTCCAGCCAGAGGCGGCAATGGAGGAGGTCGAGGCCGTGGCTCCCGCGCCGGCCGCCCCAGCGCTCCCCGACCTCAACCTCCCAGCGCAGGAGAAAGAGGAAAACGAGCCGGTGCTCGCCCTCCCCACGCCCTCGCCGGAAGCGCGCGTCATCCTCCGCCGATTCGCCGCAGCCATGGCGGCCCGCCCTGCCGGCATCCGCAGAGGGACTTGGTCCCCAGAGGCCCTCGGCCTCACCAACCGCGTCGCGGAACTCCGCCTCAACGAGGCCGCTCACCACTCTTCCTCCTCAGCGGAGGGATCGAGCGGCCGCTGAGCTTGACGGAGCGCTGGTCTCAGGAGAAGAACTCTCCGTAGGCTCGGAGGATAAGTGTGAGGAGGACGACGGGATTTATTTTCCCCAAGTCGCTCCTCCCAGACTCCCAGTCCTTATTGTTGTGAGTAATCGAGAGAGAAACGAGAGATGCAACAAAATGATTCAACTGTGGTGTTCCATTGATGATTCACAACTTATATACAAGGGGAAGGGACGCGAATATGGGTCACTGCTGGCGTGTAGTTGACGTGGGAGTTAGAGATCTTTGCGGTGTAACTTTTCTTCAGATCCCCGGCAACGGCGCCAGAAATTTAGCTTGACACGCGTACAGCACGCGACCGTTGGGAACCCCAAGTGGAAGGTGTGATGCGTACAGCGATGAAGTTTCCCTCAGTTAGAAACCAAGGTTTATCGAACCAGTAGGAGTCAAGAAGCACGTTGAAGATTGATGGCGGCAAGATGTAGTGCGGCGCAACACCAGGGATTCCGGCGCCAACGTGGAACCTGCACAACACAAACCAAGTACTTTGCCCCAACGAAACAGCGAGGTTGTCAATCTCACCGGCTTGCTGTAACAAAGGATTAGATATATAGTGTGGATGATGATTGTTTGCAGAAACGGTAGAACAAGTATTGCAAGTAGATTGTATTTCGAGTGTAGAGAATTGGACCGGGATCCACGGTTCACTAGAGGTGTCTCTCCCATAAGATAAACAAGCATGTTGGGTGAACAAATTACAGTTGGGCAATTGACAAATAAAGAGGGCATGACCATGCACATACATATTATGATGAGTATAGTGAGATTTAATTGGGCATTACGACAAAGTACATAGACCGCTATCCGAGCATGCATCTATGCCTAAAAAGTCCACCTTCAGGGTTATCATCCGAACCCCCTCCGGTATTAAGTTGCTAACAACGGACAATTGCATTAAGTATTGCGCGTAATGTAATCGGTAACTACATCCTCGAACATAGCACCAATGTTTTATCCCTAGTGGCAACGAGCACATCCATAACCTTAGAGGTTCTTGTCACTCCTCCGCATTCACGGAGACATGAACCCACTATCGAGCATAAATACTCCCTCTTGGAGTTACTAGCATCAACTTGGCCAGAGCATCTACTAATAACGGAGAGCATGCAAGATCATAAACAACACATAGACATGAATTGATAATCAACATAACATAGTATTTTCTATTCATCGGATCCCAACAAACGCAACATATAGAATTACAGATAGATGATTGATGACCCACAAGTATAGGGGATCGCAACAGTCTTCGAGGGAAGTAAAACCCAATTTATTGATTCGACACAAGGGGAGACAAAGAACACTTGGAAGCCTTAATGCGGAGTTGTCAATTCAGCCGCACTGGAAACGAGACTTGCTCGCAAGAGTTTATCGATAGTAACAGTTTTATAGCGAGTAGCAGTAGTGAAATAACAGAGCGAGAGTAACGGAGACAGCAGTAGTGATTTTAGTAAACAAGCAGGATTAAAATACTGTAGGCACGGGGACGGATGACGGGCGTTGCATGGATGAGAGAAACTCATGTAACAATCATAGCAGGGCATTTGCAAATAATAATAAAACGGTGTCCAAGTACAAAGCAATCAATAGGCATGTGTTCCAATTATAGTCGTACGTGCTCGCAATGAGAAACTTGCACAACATCTTTTGTCCTACCAGCCGGTGGCAGCCGGGCCTCAAGGGAAACTATCTGGATATTAAGGTACTCCTTTTAATAGAGTACCGGAGCAAAGCATTAACACTCCGTGAACACATGTGATCCTCACATCGCTACCATTCCCTCCGGTTGTCCCGATTTACGTCACTTCGGGGCCATTGGTTCCGGACAGCGACATGTGTATACAACTTGCAGGTAAGATCAATAAACAATGAATATCATGATGAAACAATAACATGTTCGGATCTGAGATCATGGCACTCGGGCCCTAGTGACAAGCATTAAGCATAACAAGTTGCAACAATATCATCAAAGTACCAATTACGGACACTAGGCACTATGCCCTAACAATCTTATGCTATTACATGACCAATCTCATCCAATCCCTACCATCCCCTTCGGCCTACAGCGGGGGAATTACTCACACATGGATGGGGGAAACATGGCTGGTTGATGTAGAGGCGTTGGCGGTGATGGCGGCGATGATCTCCTCCAATTCTCCGTCCGGCGGAGTGCCGAACCGGAGACTTCGGCTCCCGTGACGGAGTTTCGCGATGTGGCGGCGTTACGGAGGGTTTCTGGCGACTTCGACTTCTCCCCGTGCGTTTTTAGGTCGAGGCCAATAAGTAGTCCGAAGGAGGGCGTCGGAGGCCGGCCGAGGGGGCCACACCACATGGCCGCGCGGGCCCCCCCGGGCCGCGCCGCCTATGGTGTGGGGCCCTCGGGCCTCCACCTGAGTTGTCCTTCTGGCTCCGTCGGTTTTACGGGAAAATAGGGCCTTCGCATAAATTCCGAGGATTTTCCCGAAAGTTGGATTTCCGCACAAAAACGAGACACCGGAACAGTTCTGTCGAAAACAGCGTTAGTCCGTGTTAGTTGCATCCAAAATACACAAATTAGAGGTAAAACAATAGCAAAAGTGTTCGGGAAAATAGATACGTTTTGGACGTATCAACTCCCCCAAGCTTAGCTTATTGCTTGTCCTCAAGCAATTCGGTTAACAATCGAGCGATAAAAGAACTTTCATGAACACATTTGCTCATATGATGTATATATTCTCATGCTATGGCTAATACTTAAGCAGTTCATAATGAGATACATGCAAATAAGATCATCTAACAACTATGTCAATCATGGAGAGGTACCAACAATTAATAATAAGCATCATGAATCATGTATATAAGCAAGATTGCAATGTTCATAAGAGAGTATGATAAAGTGGTATCTCGCTTGCCTGTATTTGATTGGCAAAACATAAATGCCCGGGCACCTCCGGAGTTCATAGAAAGACTAGAAGTAATGATTGTCAAAGATAAAAGCATCAAAGTTATACCACAATCAATCATATTTTGAGACAAGCATATTATACTAAGAATGACAGTTGTGCTCTCAAGATAGTGCTCAAAGAAATAATGGAGACACAACATAAAAGTAAAAGATTGACCCTTCGCAGAGGGAAGCAGTGGATTAACATGCGCTAGAGCTTTTCATTTTTGAAATCAGGAGTAAAATCATTTTGAGAGGTGTTTGTTGTTGTCAACGAATGGTAATGGGTACACCAACTACCTCGCCAACCGGACTTTCAAGAGCGGCTCCCATGAATTATTGCATATTTATTTGGCACTCCTTCCAACCTTTCTTACACAAACCATGGCTAACCGAATCCTCGGGTGCCTGCCAACAATCTCATACCATGAAGGAGTGCCTTTTTATTTTAGTTTTATTATGATGATGACACTCCCCCCAACCTTTGCTTACACAAGCCATGGCTAACCGAATCCTTCGAGTGCCAGTCCAACAATCACAAACCATGGAGGAGTGCCTATTTAAGTTAATTAATTCGGGATCGGGAATCCCATTGCCAGCTCTTTTTGCAAAATTATTGTATAAGCGGATGTGCCACTAGTCCATATGAGAGTCCGTCAAAAGTAAATGACAAGGTTGAAAGCTAAACACCACATACTTCCTCATGAGCTATGAAACATAAACACAAATTGAGAAGCATTTTGAAGGTTTTAAAGGTAGCGCATGAGAATTTACTTGGAATGGTTTGAAATGCCATGCATAGGTATTTATGGTGGACACTCTGGAATAACTTGGTTTTCATGTGTTTGGAAGCACGAGCAGCGTTCCCGCTCAGGTACAAGTGAAGGCTAGCAATAGACTAGGGAGCGACAAATCAAGAGAGCGATGAATCGTCATAATCATGCTTGCGGCAAAATAAATTAACGGAGGCATAAAAGTGATACAAGAACTATGAAGCAATATAAATCATCGAGGCTTAATTGACTTTGGTTCAGTCATATGCATGCGTGAGCATGTGCCAAGTCGATATAAATGAATTATTCAGAGGAGGATACCACAATGCCATACTTACTTATGAATAAAACAATGCAAACAAACATCCATGACATGCTACTCATATTAATAGATTGGGGCTAAACATGAGAGATCATAAACTACTAGACTTTCTCAAATAACATATACCTCACATGAACCAACTAAGCATGCTCACATGGATGAGTATATGTACAAAAATGAAAACAAATAGAGTTCATACCAGCCTCTCACCACAATCAGATTGTCGTAGATCGTCATTATTGCCTTTTCACTTGTGTAGCTTGGATAATATGAAATGAAAACCACGCTCCAGCCACCGAAGACCATTGAACTCATAAAGAACTTTACAAAACTAAAGAAGAACAGCAAATATTTTTGGTGTTTTCAAATTGCAAACAAGAATAAAAGGAAACAAGCAAACAAAGCAAAATCTTTTTGGGTTTTCTTATAGCAAACTAGCAACAGCAAATAAAGCGAAACAAATGCAAGAAACCAAAGCAAACAAATGGTGAAGAGAAACAACAGAAATATTTTTGGTCTTTTTATGTTTTGGGAAAGAAACAAAGCAAAAACAAGAAATAGCAAACTAAAAGAAATACGAGAAAGCGAGATGGCGAAATCTGCCAAAACTCGATAGAGTACAGAAATCGATTTTTACAAAAATCTTACGTTGCTCAGCTCGAAAAGTGTTCAACTAATGAAAGTTAGATAACAACCTGGGGAACCTGCACAAAAATTGTCAGCTCAAAATAACGCTCTGGCTGTGCGCACGAATTTTTCTAGTTACAGTCCAGAATCTGTTTTCAGGCAGCACTTCCCCAAATATCATCTTCCTCTCATTAGAAAACCACTCAAACGAACAAAACAAATATGTACAAGTATCCAGCAATCATAATACGCAAAGAATGAGTGATGCTGGTATACCTCCCCCCAAGCTTAGGCTTTTGGCCTAAGTGGAGTTCAACCCCAACGAGGATCGCTGTTCCTCGCCGGTGGATAATTCATGGCGTAGTCATAGTAAAGTTCCGTGCGGAAGAAAAGCGTGGAGGCTCCACATGTCCAACATGTTGATGCGAGGAACTTGCTGCATCGGATGATGAGTCGAGGTGCTCCTCGACCTCCGTGTCGTCTCTTGCATGTTGACCTCCTCTCTCTATGTGTGCATCCAGTGCACCTTCTGTGACCGACCAATCTCCCCTGGAATCAAGGTTAGACAGAACAGGCGCAGGCAATCTTACTAGTTTCTCAGTTTTCTTAGTTATTCTCCAGACTTTCTTATAAAATGTCATCTTGTAAAACAGGTTACCCAAGTTGGAGGAATCAGAAACAAATTCATGTTTAATCATAGAGGCTATGTCAAGTTTTTCTATGGGGAATGGAATATCAAAATGATGAGGTTCTACATTATGAAAAGCTAGTAAACGAGAGGCGATGAGACCTCCACAAATTCCACCTTTCTCACGGTTAGTAGCAAGTCTATAAGCTATCAATGCCCCCAAATTATAAGTCCTACTAACTTGCGAGTGCCGCTAGACTAGAAAAGCTAAATCCGGGATAGAAAGTTTACCACCAATCTTTCTAGCAAGAACGCATTTAGTAATGAAATAGGCAAAGTAGCGGATAGCCGGGAGCTGAATGCTAGTGATTTTACCACTATCCTCCGAGAAACTCCTTCCATAGCAAATCATCTTGAAGAGGCTTAAGAGTTCTTGCGGCGATCCCCTTATCTTCTCGCATGATCCCCATTGCGGTACTCTAATTGCTGCACAAAAATCACTGAATGGCAAGTTGATAGCTTTATTGTAAATTTTATACTGGACCGTGGGGTTAGATCGCGACCAATTGAACTTAAAGTCCTGCACAAAAGACATAGTTAATTTTGCATATTGTCTTGGCTCTCCTTCAACAAAGTCACTCAGCCTGCACGAGAAATTAGGCTTTGAACATCTTCAAATATTCCCGCGCTTCTCATGAAATCTGCACATGGGTAGTAGGAGGGGTATACTCCCTCTTCACGGTTCACTCTCATAACTTGTTGGACTTCCAATTCTTGTTGGTTCAATTGATATCTATTCCACTCCATTTTCTGAAATTTCAACAAACAATATAAAAATTTGATTTGGTGACATATAATCAAGGGGAACTACTATAGGAACTTGCTAGAGTACTAATCATGCATCAAAACTAGTTTATACAACTTAGAACAAGCATGCAAGCTCACTAAACATGTTACCTACAGCAGCAAAATATTCAAGATATACTCAACCAAACAAAATTCTACTTGGATAGGTGGAGGGGTCACATACCGAAGAGCAAATGTGCCAAATTTCAGACAGAAATCTGGGCTGAGCAAAGAGATCGAGAAATCTGGAGCTCTTGAGCAAAAACGCGAGTGAGAGGAACCTGGTGCGAGTTTTTTCGGGAGAGAGAAGGTGCTGGGAGAAAGAGATGAAGTAGTGGGGCAAGGAGGGGCCCACACCACGGGTGGCGTGCCCCCTCCTTGGCCGCGCCGGCTGTGGTGTGGCACCCTCCGGTGCCCCACAGGTCATCCTCCGGTGCCCCAGGTGCCTCGTCGAAAAATAGGACCAACGGTATAATTTTTGTGAATTTTTGAAAATTTTGAAAAATGCACATTTCTGGGTATTTAATTTATTATTACTGGCCAGGAAATTTTTTGAAATCTCCAATTAACTAAGGAACTTTGCAAATTAAAAGTGCTACAGCAACTAGAGCAAGTGGAGGAAGAAAGAGATGTTGTTTACCTCCTCTATGCATATAAAAGGTACTTGTTAACAAGGTTGATCAAGTCTTGCCACCAAATAAATTTTACATAGCATAAGAAGAAATAAACCTCAAATCAATCATGTTACCTTGAATTGTATTGATATGGATCCAATCACGAGAGTTTGATATTCTTCCTTAGGCTCATATATAGGACAATCAATAGTTCCCACTTTGATAGTTCTCACATTAAAAATAGTATTGACTCCACATACTTTATCAATCTTCTTGGGGAAATAGACGGTATGCTCCTTATCATCAACATTAAAAGTAACCTTTCCTTTATTGCAATCAATAACAGCCCCTGCGGTGTTAAGAAAAGGTCTCCCAAGAATAATAGACATATTATCATCTTCAGGCATTTCCAACACAACAAAATCAGTTAATATCAAGCAATTAGTAGTAACTTGAACAGGAACATCCTCACATATACCAACAGGAATAGCAGTAGATTTATCAGCCATTTGCAAAGATATATCGGTAGGTATCAACTTATCTAAATAAAGTCTCTTATAAAGAGAAAAAGGCATAACACTAACACCGGCTCCCAAGTCACGTAGAGCAGTTTTAACATAATTATTCTTAATAGAACAAGGAATAGTAGGTATACCGGGTCGCCCAACTTCTTTGGAACTTTGCCATTGAAAGAGTAATTAGCAAGCATAGTGGAAATTTCCTCATTGGGGATTTTCCTTTTGTTAGTAACAATGTCTTTCATATACTTTGAATAAGGAGGCAATTTAATAGCATCGATCAAAGGGATTTGCAAGAATAAAGGTTTCATCCAATCACAAAATTTATTATAGTGTTCTTCTTCCTTTGATTTTAGTTTCTTAGCAGGAAAAGGCATTTGCTTTTGCACCCAAAGTTCTCTTTCATTACCATGTTTCTCAGCAATAAAATCTTCTTTAGTGTACTTTTTATTTTTAGCATGCTTTTCGGGTTCATCTTCTACCTCTTCTTTATCGAAGCATCATTCTTATCATTATCTTTATCATGTTCATTACCACTTTCAGTTTCGAAGCATCGAAATAGAAATACTATTAGGATCATTAGCAGGTTCGAGAGGATTCTACAACATTTTTATGTTTCTTCTTCTTTTTCTTCTTAGAAGGAGCACTAGGTTCAATGTGTTGAGAATCTTGTTCAATTCTTTTGGGATGCCCTTCGGGATATAGAGGATCCCGGGTAGAGACACCACCTCTAGTTGTTACTTCATAAGCATGTTTCTCTTTAGAATTATTCCCTAACAAGTCATTTTGCACTTTAGTGAGTTGATCAATTTGAGTTTGAACCATATGAAAATGTTTAACAAGCATCTTAACATCATTGGAGGTTCTCTCTACAATATCATGCAATTCACTAATAGCTCGAGAATTTTCCATTAAATGATTCTCTACTCTCATATTAAAATTTTCTTGCTTAACAAT
The DNA here is from genome assembly GCF_022539505.1 of Lolium rigidum. Taxonomy (NCBI): domain Eukaryota; kingdom Viridiplantae; phylum Streptophyta; class Magnoliopsida; order Poales; family Poaceae; genus Lolium; species Lolium rigidum. The sequence continues at coordinate 346,063,051 of NC_061508.1, forward strand.
ATAATTATTAAACTCATCTAAGCATTGTGCAGGAGGTTTCGAATACGGAATATCTTCCCTAGTAAAGCGTTGAAGGGAGTTTACCTCAATCATGGATGAAGGGGGAATTATCTCACATATATCTTCTATGGGAGGAAGTTTCTTCACATCTTCAGATTTAATACCTTTCTCCTTGAGAGACTTCTTGGCTTCCCTCATATCTTCATCATTTAATTTAATCATACCCCTCTTCTTCAATATTGGCGTTGGAGTTAGCTCAGGCGTAGTCCAATCATCATGATTCCGGCCTATTTTAGCCAATAATTCTGCAGCGTCGTCTGGAGTTCTTTTCCTGAAAACACAACCAGCACAACTATCCAGGTATGCCCTAGACTCAATGGTTAGTCCACTATAAAATATATCAAGTAAATCATGCTTTTCCAAATCATGATCAGGCCGAGCTCTAATAAGAGAGCAAAATCTCGCCCAAGCCTCAGGCAATTTCTCTCCATCTTCCTGGTCAAAATTATAAATTCTCTGCAAAGCTATATGTTGAGCACTAGCAGGAAAGTATTTACGGAAGAAAACATCAAGCAATTCTTTTGGACTTTTAATAGAATTAGGTGGCAAACTATTATACCAAGTTTTAGCGTCATCCTTTAATGAGAATGGAAAGATTTTAGCAACAAAGTAAGTACGCATCTTGACATCATCAGAAAACAAGCTACTTAGAGTAGATAACTCAATCATGTGTTCAACAGCACTTTCTTTTTCAGTACCACAAAAGGGTGTTTTCTCAACAATAGCTATATGAGATAGATCAAGAGAAAAATCATAATCTTTATTCTTAATGTTTATAGAAGATGTGGCAAACTTAGGATCAGGAGACAGTTTATATCTAACAGCATGTTCCGCAAGCAACTTTTTAATTTTTCTTGCATCGGTAGTAGCATTGCATTTTTCAATAAAATCATCATTAAGCTCCACATAATCTTCATCAGGATCATCACTAAAATAATCAAGTTCGGGTGAATTAACAGGTGTAGTAGCATTAGGAGTTTCGAGTATTTTCAATTTGTCTAGACCTAGCAATCGTAGCATCTAGAAAGGATCCCAATGAACCACTATCATCAAGCACAGCGAGAAATATTATCAATATTATGAGAGTTTTCAGATTCAGCAGAAGTACCCACATGTGAAGCATGTGGCGGTGAAACAAGTTTATCAATCACGGATGGTGAATCAAGTGTAGCGGAGGTATTCGAATTGTACCTTTTCTTGTAGTGGATGGTAATATGGCGACCTTAGAATCGCGAGGTTTACCCATGATGGAGAATTTGCAGCGAACAATATTAATCCAAGTGAACTTCCAAATAAAGCTATGCTCCCGGCAACGGCGCCGTGAAAATAGTCTTGATGACCCACAAGTATAGGGGATCGCAACGTCTTCGAGGGAAGTAAAACCCAATTTATTGATTCGACACAAGGGAGACAAAGAACACTTGGAAGCCTTAACGAACGGAGTTGTCAATTCAGCTGCACTCGGAAACAGACTTGCTCGCAAGAGTTTATCAAGTAGTGACAGCTTTATAGCAATAGCGAGTGAGTGAAATAACGACGACAGAGTAACGAGAGACAACGAGTAGTGATTTTAGTAAACAGCAGGATTAAAATACTGTAGGCACGGGGACGGATGACGGGCGTTGCATGGATGAGAGAAACTCATGTAACAATCATAGCAGGGCATTTGCAAATAATAATAAAACGGTGTCCAAGTACAAAGCAATCAATAGGCATGTGTTCCAATTATAGTCGTACGTGCTCGCAATGAGAAACTTGCACAACATCTTTTGTCCTACCAGCACGGTGGCAGCCGGGCCTCAAGGGAAACTACTCGGATATTAAGGTACTCCTTTTAATAGAGTACCGGAGCAAAACATTAACACTCCGTGAACACATGTGATCCTCACATCGCTACCATTCCCTCCGGTTGTCCCGATTTCGTCACTTCGGGGCCATTGGTTCCGGACGACGACATGTGTATACAACTTGCAGGTAAGATCAATAAACAATGAATATCATGATGAAACAATAACATGTTCAGATCTGAGATCATGGCACTCGGGCCCTAGTGACAAGCATTAAGCATAACAAGTTGCAACAATATCATCAAAGTACCAATTACGGACACTAGGCACTATGCCCTAACAATCTTATGCTATTACATGACTAATCTCATCCAATCCCTACCATCCCCTTTGGCCTACGAGCGGGGGAATTACTCACACATGGATGGGGGAAACATGGCTGGTTGATGTAGAGGCGTTGGCGGTGATGGCGGCGATGATCTCCTCCAATTCCCCGTCCCGGCGGAGTGCCGAACGGAGACTTCGGCTCCCGCGACGGAGTTTCGCGATGTGGCGGCGTTCCGGAGGGTTTCCGGCGACTTTGACTTCTCCCCGTGCGTTTTAGGTCGAGGCCAATAAGTAGTCCGAAGGAGGGCGCCGGAGGCCGGCCGAGGGGCCACACCACATGGCCGCGCGGCCCCCCGGGCCGCGCCGCCCTATGGTGTGGGGCTCTCGGCCTCCACCGAGTTGTCCTTACGGCTCCGTCGCTTTCTGGGAAAATAGGGCCTTCGCATAAATTCCGAGGATTTTCCCGAAAGTTGGATTTCTGCACAAAAACGAGACACCGGAACGCTTCGCTGAAAACAGCGTTAGTCCGTGTTAGTTGCATCCAAAATACACAAATTAGAGGTAAAACAATAGCAAAAGTGTTCGGGAAAGTAGATACGTTTTGGACGTATCAATGATCTTGATCATGTTTGGCAGCTCACAAGACCCGACAATTAAGCACAATGGGGAGAAGACAACCATCTAGCTACTACTATGAACCCATAGTCCAGGGGTAGACTACTCACACATCACTCCGGAGGCGACCATGGCGGCGTAGAGTCCTCCGGGAGATGATTCCCCTCTCCGGCAGGGTGCCGGAGGCGATCTCCTGAATCCCCCGAGATGGGATTGGCGGCGGCGGCGTCTCTGGAAGGTTTTCCGTATCGTGGCTCTCGGTACTGGGGGTTTCGCGACGAAGGCTATTTGTAGGCGGAAGGGCAGGTCAGGGGGCGTCACGAGGGGCCCACACTACAGGTCGGCGCGGCCAGGGCTTGGGTCGCGCCGCCCTAGGGTGTGGCCACCTCGTGGCCCCACTTCGTCTCCTCTTCGGTCTTCTGAAAGCTTCGTGGCAAAATAGGACCCTGGGCGTTGATTTCATCCAATTCCGAGAATATTTCCTTACTAGGATTTCTGAAACCAAAAACAGCGAAAAACAAAGAATCGGCACTTCGGCATCTTGTTAATAGGTTAGTTCCGGAAAATGCACGAATATGACATAAAGTGTGCATAAAACATGTAGATAACATCAATAATGTGGCATGGAACATAAGAAATTATCGATACGTCGGAGACGTATCAGCATCCCCAAGCTTAGTTCTCGCTCGTCCCGAGCGAGTAAACGATAAACAAAGATAATTTCTGGAGTGACATGCCATCATAACCTTGATCATACTATTTGTAAAGCATATGTAGTGAATGCAGCGATCAAACCAATGTAAATGACATGAGTAAACAAGTGAATCATATAGTAAAGACTTTTCATGAATAGTACTTCAAGACAAGCATCAATAAGTCTTGCATAAGAGTTAACTCATAAAGCAATAATTCATAGTAAAAGCATTGAAGCAACACAAAGGAAGATTAAGTTTCAGCGGTTGCTTTCAACTTGTAACATGTATATCTCATGGATATTGTCAACATAGAGTAATATAATAAGTGCAATATGCAAATATGTAGGAATCAATGCACAGTTCACACAAGTGTTTGCTTCTTGAGGTGGAGAGAAATAGGTGAACTGACTCAACAATAAAAGTAGAAGAATGGTCCTCCAAAGAGGAAAGCATCGATTGCTATATTTGTGCTAGAGCTTTGATTTTGAAAACAAGAAACAATTTTGTCAACGGTAGTAATAAAGCATATGTATCATGTAAATTATATCTTACAAGTTGCAAGCCTCATGCATAGTATACTAATAGTGCCCGCACCTTGTCCTAATTAGCTTGGACTACCAGGATCATCGCAATGCACATGTTTTAACCAAGTGTCACAAAGGGCTACCTCTATGCCGCCTGTACAAAGGTCTAAGGAGAAAGCTCGCATCGGATTTCTCGCTATTGATTATTCTCAACTTAGACATCCATACCGGGACAACATAGACAACGAGATAATGGACTCATCTTTTATGCATAAGCATGTAACAACAATTAATTTTCTCATTTGAGATTGAGGATATTGTCCAAAACTGAAACTTCCACCATGGATCATGGCTTTAGTTAGCGGCCCAATGTTCTTCTCTAACAATATGCATGCTCTAACCATAGGTGGTAGATCGCTCTTACTTCAGACAAGACGAACATGCATAGCAACTCACATGATATTCAACAAAGAGTAGTTGATGGCGTCCCCAGTGAACATGGTTATCGCACAATGAGCAACTTAATAAGAGATAAAGTGCATAAGTACATATTCAATACCACAATAGTTTTTAAGCTATTTGTCCCATGAGCTATATATTGTAAAGGTGGAGAATGGAAATTTAAAGGTAGCACTCAAGCAATTTACATTTGGAATGGCGGAGAAATACCATGTAGTAGGTAGGTATGGTGGACACAAATGGCATAGTGGTTGGCTCAAGTATTTTGGATGCATGAGAAGTATTCCTTCTCGATACAAGATTTAGGCTAGCAAAGTTATTTGAAACAAACACAAGGATGAAGCGGTGCAGCAAAACTCACATAAAAGACATATTGAAAACATTATAAGACTCTACACCGTCTTCCTTGTTGTTCAAACTCAATACTAGAAATTATCTAGACCTTAGAGAGACCAAATATGCAAACCAAATTTTAGCATGCTCTATGTATTTCTTCATTAATGGGTGCAAAGCATATAATGCAAGAGCTTAAACATGAGCACAACAATTGCCAAGTATCACATTATCCAAGACATTATAGCAAATTACTACATGTATCATTTTCCAATTCCAACCACATAACAATTTAACGAAGAAGAAACTTCGCCATGAATACTATGAGTAGAGCCTAAGGACATACTTGTCCATATGCTACAGCGGAGCATGTCTCTCTCCCACAAAGTGAATGCTAGGATCCATTTTATTCAAATAAAACAAAAAACAAAAACAAACCGATACTCCAAGAAAAGCACATAAGATGTGATGGAATAAAAATATAGTTTCAGGGGAGGAACCTGATAATGTTGTCGATGAAGAAGGGGATGCCTTGGGCATCCCCAAGCTTAGATGCTTGAGTCTTCTTGATATATGCAGGGGTGAACCACCGGGGCATCCCCAAGCTTAGAGCTATCACTCTCCTTGATCATGTTGTATCATCTCCCTCTCTTGATCCTTGAAAACTTCCTCCACACCAAACTTTAGAACAACTCATTAGAGGGTTAGTGCACAATCAAAATATACATGTTCAGAGGTGACATAATCATTCTTAACACTTCTGGACATTGCACAAAGCTACTGAAAGTCAATGGAATCGAAATATCCATCGAACATAACAAAACAGGCAATGCGAGATAAAAGGCAGAATCTGTCAAAACAGAACAGTTCGTATTGATGAATTTTATCAAGGCACCAGACTTGCTCAAATGAAAATGCTCAAATTGAATTAAAGTTGCGTACATATCTGAGGATCACTCACGTAAATTGGCATAATTTACTGAGTTACCTACAGAGAAAACAGCCCAGATTCGTGACAGCAAAGAAATCTGTTTCGCGCAGTAATCCAAATCTAGTATGAACTTTTCTATCAACGACTTTACTTGGCACAATAAAACACTAAACTAAGATAAGGAGAGGTTGCTACAGTAGTAAAAAACTTCCAAGACACAAAATAAAAACAAAGTACTGTAGTAAAAACATGGGTTGTCTCCCATAAGCGCTTTTCTTTAACGCCTTTCAGCTAGGCGCAGAAAGTGTGTATCAAGTATTATCAAGATATGATGCGTTGGTATTCTTACCAGGGGTGTTGCTCTTACCTTTCTTACTCTTATTCCTACTCTTTGGTCTAGGGAATACATGACCGCATCCGGGTGTAGAGGTAAAATTTAGAGTGCCTTTCCCAACATCTATGACTGCTCCCATGAGTTTCGAAGAGGATCTTCCAAGCGTGATTTGTCCCGTCCCTACACATTCAATAACGAGATAATCAGTGGATACCGTCCTTCCAAGAAAGGTTGTGAAGACACCTTCAGCTATACCCTTAGGAATTACAACAGAGTTATCCGTAAGAGTTATTTCTTCTCCCCCTTCAGTAAGTTCCCAAAGTGTCAAAGATTTATAAATATTTTCAGGCATAAGGCAAAACTCAGACATAATATCACAACGAGCAGGAAAAGTTTCACCACCAATAGTAGCTTTAACGGTAGGCACCCACATTGAAGGTTCGAAGCTTAATGGAACATAATCATAGTATTCGCGAATTTGGTTATACACTTCTTTTAAACATGATATATTTGTTTCAATAGTGTTCAATCTATTATGCATGCTAGCATGAGATGGATCAAAATTATTATCGGAGCTAAATGATGTAATCAATTTCCTTATAGCATTAAAAGCTTGATCCCCATCACAATGAAGGAAATCTCCTCCCACTACAGCATCTAAGGCATATCTATAGCGAAGAATAAGCCCAAAATAGAAATTACTAAGGAGCAAACTCAAGGTCATTTTAGGTTCAGTTTTACTATAAGAATCAAAAAATTCTAGACCATGCTTCTTTAAAATTCTCTTCACCTCCTTGTTTAAAAGTGAAGATTGATTCCTCAGGTGATAGAGTAACAACTACGGGACTAGACATGATAATAAAGTATATGCGAGTAACTAATTTTTTTGTGTTTTTGATATAGCAAACAAGATAGCAAATAAAGTAAAACTACCATCTAATTTTTTTGTATTTTGATTTAGTGCAGCAAACAAAGTAGTAAATAAACTAAGCAAGACAAAAACAAAGTAAAAGAGATTGGGATGTGGAGACTCCCCTTGCAGCGTGTCTTGATCTCCCCAGCAACGGCGCCGTAAATTTACTTGCCGGGCGTGTAGTTGACGTGGGAGTTAGAGATCTTTGTGGTGTAACTTTTCTTCAGATCCCCGGCAACGGCGCCAGAAATTTAGCTTGACACGCGTACAACACGCGACCGTTGGGAACCCCAAGTGGAAGGTGTGATGCGTACAGCAGTAAGTTTCCCTCAGTTAGAAACCAAGGTTTATCGAACCAAGAGGAGTCAAGAAGCACGTTGAAGGTTGATGGCGGCGAGATGTAGTGCGGCGCAACACCAGGGATTCCGGCGCCAACGTGGAACCTGCACAACACAAACCAAGTACTTTGCCCCAACGAAACAGACGAGGTTGTCAATCTCACCGGCTTGCTGTAACAAAGGATTAGATATATAGTGTGGATGATGATTGTTTGCAGAAAACAGTAGAACAGTATTGCAGTAGATTGTATTTCAGTGTAGAGAATTGGACCGGGATCCACAGTTCACTAGAGGTGTCTCTCCCATAAGATAAACGCAACATATAGAATTACAGATAGATGATCTTGATCATATTCGGCAGCTCACAAGACCCGACAATTAAGCACAATGGGGAGAAGGCAACCATCTAGCTACTGCTATGGACCCATAGTCCAGGGGTAGACTACTCACACATCACTCCGGAGGTGACCATGGCGGCGTAGAGTCCTCCGGGAGATGATTCCCCTCTCCGGCAGGGTGCCGGAGGCGATCTCCCGAATCCCCCGAGATGGGATTGGCGGCGGCGGCGTCTCTGGAAGGTTTTCCGTATCGTGGCTCTCGGTACTGGGGGTTTCGCGACGAAGGCTATTTGTAGGCGGAAGGGCAGGTCAGGGGGCGTCACGAGGGGCCCACACTACAGGTCGGCGCGGCCAGGGCTTGGGCCGCGCCTCCCTAGGGTGTGGCCACCTCGTGGCCCCACTTCGTCTCCTCTTCGGTCTTCTGGAAGCTTCGTGGCAAAATAGGACCCTGGGCGTTGATTTCGTCCAATTCCGAGAATATTTCCTTACTAGGATTTCTGAAACCAAAAACAAGCAGAAAACAAGAATCGGCACTTCAAGCATCTTGTTAATAGGTTAGTTCCAGAAAATGCACGAATATGACATAAAGTGTGCATAAAACATGTAGATAACATCAATAATGTGGCATGGAACATAAGAAATTATCGATACGTCGGAGACGTATCAGTCACGTCCGTTGGAAGAGGTGCGAGGAAGAGTTGTGTCGCTTGACCAACCAATCAACATAGAGAATTACATGAGGGAGGATTACCCCTTTAATTAACCTATTAATTAAATCCTAACACTCCCCCTATTCCTTCCTTGTCCTTGTGCTTGGTCATCTCTAGAATCATCTTTGGAATCATCTCCTCTAAAAACCCTGTGGGAAAAATACGAGGAGAGTTGTGTGTATGTTATGTTGCTAAAACTCCTTGAAACCCAGTGGGAAAATAAGGAGAAAATGGTGCAACATATAATGGTTAGATATGCTGTTAAAACTCCTTCAAAACCCAGTGGGAAAATAAGGAGAAAATGACACAACATATAATTGGTATTGTCTATTTGTTAACTCAATATGAGAAAAACCTTGTAAAAAGGGAAAAACCCATAGAGTTTAGAGAACAATATATGTCGTATATACTTTCCTAAAAACCCCGTTGTGGAAAACAGAAAATATGACATATCATCTTGTGTTGATATTACCTCATTAAAAACCTTGATGAGAACCTGTGTAGTAAACTCATAAAGGGAAAAAGAGTGTAATATGATGCTTTGAACATGATTGATTCAGGAAGATACTCCTCCTGATTCTTGCAAATTTGGAAGCCGCCGCATACCGATTCCGTAAAATACTTCTGGAATGTTGAAGCTGGTAGAGACTTCATGAACAAATCAGCAACAGTATTGTGTGATTTGACTTGCTAGATGTTTATTCTCCAACTCTTCTGAAGTTCATGGAGATAAAACAATCTAGAGGCAATATGCTTAGTGATATTGCTCTTGATGTATCATGTTTGCATCCATGCAACACAAGCAACATTATCTGTGTAGATAATGGTTGATGATTCAAGAGAACCAATACCACATGACTTATGTATGTGGTTTATCATTCCGTAAAGCTACACATGTTGACGCAGCTTTGTATTTCAGAATGATTGGTAGGTGTAGTCACCGAAGTGTCAATTCTACCAAGTTGGTACACATTGTGGGGATCATTCAAGTAGCCAACATCAGTGTATCCTAATGATATTGGAGTTCAGATTGCTCTGAAATTATAAGAATATGTCAAGTAATGTGGGGTGCCTTGGAGATATCGAAAGATATTCTTGATTCCCAACCAACTGTTGTTGGTGGGTCCAATGGCACTGAGATATGGAACTTCAAGTCCCAACATCCGTTCTACATCATCCCGTGGTTTGAGTGAATCTTTCTCTACGTCTAGAGATCGAACAACCGGTATGGGAGATGGATATGACTTGTCCATTTTAAGTTTCTCCAGTATTTATGATATAGGCAACTTGGTGTACCCTAATACTTGAGTGAAGTAGCTCGACTTGTAATATCAAGCACTGTTTAGGTTTCACCAAATCCTTCATCTCAAATTCCGTCTTTTAGATGATCACGTGCTTCGTCATTGCAAGAGTGATCCTTGTGTATGACAAACACACATGGGTAATCATCATTGTAGGAGTAATCCATGTCTATAAGGAACTCACTACATCGGTTGTACCAAAATATACCGACAATAATAAGCCATGTTGTGACTTATTAACTTTACACAATACATGTTGCATTTGCATTTCGATTCGGATTGAGATTCCATCGGGAACCATACATGTCCAAATCTAGTGATCCACATGGATATGTAGTCACTACATATATCAACTGCATAGATAGATGATTTTGTACTGCCAATGATATAATGTATCAGAAATAGGATTTCACTCGTATCTGGAGATTAGGTCTCAGATCTCTGCGTAAATCCGACCTTGTGCTACAAGCCTTGCTTTTTCACCACCTTGTTATCTCATTTCGTTGCTGGAAGAGAACATATTGAACCGCATAGGGAATTCATTTGGAGGAGCGACGCTAATTCTGCTTGGATTGCATCCTTTGTTTGTTTCAGTCCGAGAAAGTGGTTTACACTCTGCCATGGCCATGGTCTTTGGATCTGAATCATTGTGAAAGATGTTTGCAATCATACAAGAGAAATATTGTCGATATTTGTAGGCTTTAGTCATATGATTCTCCAGAATCGATATAGTTGGAGGAAATCTCAAGCACCCATGATGACTCTTCGTGATTTCCCAATACGTGTGAGTCCGGGTGTTCCGATGTCCCAGCCAGTGTGTGCAAGCTGAAGCTAGGTTGTGGAGGTTTCCCTTTCACTGGGTGTATACTACCCATAAGGTGTTAGTCAACGCTAGGTTGATATGTATTTACCGATTCAGAGGATTTCTCCTCATTTTACCTTGTTGCTTGTAGGAAGCTAGATCCTGGTTAGAGGCCGTACTACTCCTCCTCTTTTTTCAGAGATACAAAGTTGAGTGGTTTTTATTGGTACCTCCACTCTTTCGAGCGCATTTCTAGCCGGATTAAAGGATTATATATCACCTTCTAATCAGTAAATAAATCTGGCAGGTTATTTGCAAAGTGTTGCAAATTTGTGAATCCTAGACGTATAGTCTATATTCTTGAGTACGTGGACATGAGGAGGAACGTGGAGTTTCAAATGATTTCCTGGCATTCTATTTGGTACTTGAAATCTCCCCCTAATGCCTGGAAATATCCATCCTTCAATATTTGTAATCAGCGTACGAGGCTATGAACGGATCCCTTATGAGGAGTTCAAGGTACTTAGTGATCCACGAAGATCTGTACCCCACATAGATCCCTAATTTTTGGGCCTATGATGTACGCTGCGGTGGTGAGATCGGTACGCGTGAAGCGATTCCGAACTTACGCAGATGGGAAATGCTCGGAGGATTTCCACGTATCAATTGCAGAGGGGAAATTCTGCGATATGCAGTTAGTTAGTCACGGGTGTGTAAAGCCGCATGACTCCAACGTGAAGTTGGTAAAATTTCAACTCATTAACAAAGGTCGTGCAACGAGCCCGATCCTCTTGCTCAGATATTCAACCAAACTTTTTGTGTATGGACATATGTGACAAAGTGCTGAACTCCAATCTTCGAAAGCCATGCAATAATTATTGGAGGCACATAAAGAGAATTTTGCATTATTGTCCATTTGAATTGATTATAATTCATTTTCAGTCCACACTATGGTTGGAAGAGGCCACAAATATCACCTCGAATGCATTTGATCGAGGGACTTCAGTGATCCATCTTTGATATTGAGGTATATGAGAACCTCAAAATGAGCTACATAATATCAAATTATTAAGGAAACTTAGCTTCATGCAAATCATGACCAATGAAACTGATTTATGGGCAACATATGCTACGGGTTGGATGTACGTGTAGTACAATTCAAACAATAGAGAGGGTACCTTTTGAAATACTTGTACCTCATCCATTGGATTGAATCCCGTAGAAATCTATATATCGAATTGGAGAGTTTCTATTGCAGAAACCTTTATCAAATATATAGAAGACATTCAATCATATTCATACCGTAGTGTCGATACAATATATTGTGAAATACAATATATATGTTCTATTACAACAACAAAAATGGACATGAATAAATCGATCACTAAGGAGATAATGAGACTAGTTAACGTCTCCAAACATATCGGTTGAGGCATACTCAATGATCATGTTCTCCGTGCCCATAGGGTCTTGTGACCGCTAGAGAGTCATGGTGTTGCAATTTTGAAGAGAAACATCTCGCGAACAACCATCTCTACTAGTGCAATATGGATGAAGGTTGAAGTAAGCTTCAAACCTTTTTTCCTGAGGTCCTTTGCATGCTAGGGATTGTTAATACAGAATAACCAGATGTTGGTGGTGTGGCATTCCTCTGTCATATGCGTATAGCATTCACACTCGATCTGGATGTATGTTGCCTTGTGATGTACATGACAACATACTTTTACTCTTCTGTCAGCGGCGTGGCTCCAGTCGGAGGTGAATCCTGTGAGGCTTGGATTGCACGCATTATCCCATAAAACGCAAGAGTGATCTTGATGGTCATGTTCCATGTAGTGTAGTTGTGGCCATTGAGGGAAAATGCCCCAAATCCTTTTTCGGCCATCATTTATTTACGTGGGTGAACCAGAGATTATTAATTTACAATTGGTAAATCAAAAACAATCATGGTTATGTTGTAATGAACTTTGAAAAATTAATAAAGATTCAGGCGTTGGCTTGAAATCATTAGTGTGAACCTCAAATTGTTAAGTATGACACTTTGTAGATAATCTCCAAAAGAAATTTTGGAGTCCGTCTCTCAGCACTAGAGAGTATAATCTGATGGAATCAGTAGAAACTCCTAGTTCTAGTGCCTTATGTCATAACTTAATAGAATGTATGGGAGATTACTTTGTAAAGCAATCCTAGTAGTGAAGATAATCTGCGATGTAGTAGATCCACACACTACAATATGATCCCAAAACATCAATTTTGAAGAGGTTCACTTCGAATTTTGCATTTATCAATTCGTGCTCGTATTAAGCCAAATACTCAATTAATACGATGAACTTATTCTCATTTGCAAGAAATTAGAAATCTCAATTGCAAATTAATGGATGTGATAATCATAATATGTAGGGAACATAGAAATATATATCACATCACATTGCCCTGGAATACATGGTACTCAACAGGTTCACAATACAACATACATGTACTGAATTTAACAGAGTCTAAAACAGAAATTGTATCACTGTTAAAACTGCTGTTAGTGATTTGCTCGTTTTGTAATTTAGCAGGACCAGGTGGCTCAACCCCACGTACATGCTGGGTGGGGGTGATGGGTCACCTTGAGCCATACCTGGCCATGGGCAGCCCGGCCCGAGGCCCGGCCCGAAGCCCGGCCCGAAAAACTCAGGCCTAGGCCGAGATATGTTGGCCCGACTGCCGGGCCGGGCCGGGCCTGGGTAGCCCGAAAACACCATTTAACACTACGGCCTGGCCCGCGGCCCGATGGCCCGACGGGCTTGGTGGGTATTTGGCCGGGCTGGGCCGGGCTTGGGCCGGATTTTCTCGCGTCGGGCTTACCTCGGGCCGGCCCGAGGCCCGGCCCGGCCCGACACATACCCAGCTATACCTTGAGCTGCCTGCCTAGGACCAGTCTCTACGTACGTGTACGAGAGGATAAGGAGAGCGAGCACACAGCGGCGGCCACCACGCATCGCATCAGTCCCCAATTTTTCCACTCGACCGACATGCGGCCAACGCCCAGACCACTACCCGCACGCGTCCCTGCCGCCGCGTCGGCCAAAATCACCGGCGGCTGGAGCCGCTCCCGCCAGGATCGTCCTGTCGGAGGATCCGCCAGGGAGGCGAAGGCAGGGGTCACACCGTTTGCCAGGCCGAGCGCCGCCAGGCTCCGCGTTTTCGAGTGCGCTGAGCGGTTACCAGTCGAGAGATTGGTACAGCTTAGCCTCTTGGTCGATGCGCAGGGTGACGGACGCGCCGCTTCATTGCGGGGGGCCGCCTTGGAGGCCGCGGGCACGAGCCTCATCACCTCGGGTCTGGTGAGGGCCAGCCGCAGTCGCGTCGAGTTGGAGGTGTCGGGTCGGCGCCGCGGGAGGCTGGCGCCGAAGGGCGCTGTCTCACGGCAGTCACGGGGATGAGGCCGCGCCTGGACCGAGGGCCGCCGCGGAGGGCGCCGTTAGTCTTTCTGGAGCCCCGCCGGCCGTCCTGTAGGGGTGCCGCTGGGAGCACCAACGGGCGGGTCGCGAGCGCCGTCGCCGGTGCGCCGCAAGGATGCGTGCCGGGCGCCACGACCTAGGAAGCGCGGGCGCGAGGCAGTTGCCGAGTGTCCCGTCGCCGATTCTGGGCAGGAGGCGGCGGTGTTGAGGCCAGTGGCTGCAGGCGTTACGTGCCGCGAGATGCAGGACGGGGCTGCGGCGGCCGCCATGGCCTCTGGCGGAACCAGATCCTCTGACGTCAAGAAGCGAAGTCAGGGAACTACAGTGCACAGCTAGTGTAAAATGAAGAAGTAAAGTCGGAGTACTGTAGCAGGCACTGTTTAATCTGTACTGTAGTAATTTACTGTACGTAATTACTGTTCGTACAAATCTCCTAAACCGAAAAATAGCCAATCATAATTTTAATTATAAGTAATTACTGTAAATGGATACCACATATTTACAGTGTCTAAATTAATTTAGATCAAAATAGGCTTAATCATATGGATATAAAGAAGCCAAGTTAGAGAACTGTAGCTTGTGTGACTTTTCTTCCTCACGTTAGAGGATCTCGTTCCGGCCTCTGGCTGGGACTCGTCATCTGCCACGCCATGGCATGGACTAGAGAGAATAGCCAAAATACCACTAGTGAAAACCAACTTGCCAAAATAACACCCACTTTAGTTTTTTGTAGCCAAAATAACACTGCCGTTTGTTGTCAAAGAGACACCGTGAGTCAAACTGTGAGTTCCTTGTCAGTTTTTTTTGGTATTCCGAAATTACCCCTACAATCTTATCCCTTATTCAGTTCAACACAAATCCCTCCCCGCAAAGATCTCCACTCTCCATGGCGGCGCGGCGAGGAACCGCACGCCGGCGCCTCCCTGCAGCTCCCTCGCCCTCGTGATTCCTCTCCGTTCGTCGCACTCCGGCCGTCGCGCGCCGCCGTCCGCCTCACGCACCGCCCTGCGCCTCCGCCTATCGCCCTCCGCCCGTCGCACTCCGCCCTCCACCCGTCGCTGCCGCACTCCGCCCGTCGTGCTCCGCCCGTCGCGCGCCGCCCGCCGTGCTCCGCCCGCCGCGCGCCGCCCGCCGTGCTCCGCCCGCCGCGCGCCGCCCGTCGCCTCCGCCCGTCGCGCTCCGCCCGTCGCCTCCGCCCGTCGCGCGCCGCCGGCCCGTCACGTGCCGCTCGTCCACCGCCCGTCCGAGCACTCCCTCCCCTGGTGAGCTGCCCTCTGTTTGTTGTTCCTATTTGTTCCCAGTACATATACATTGCAACTGTAAATTGTTGAACATAGAGAATGCAAATTTAGAATTTGGTCTGTTTATGTGTTTCAGAGTTGATTTGATGGATGATTTCAAAGTGGAAGTAGATGTTCAATCTTATTTGACAATTAAAGAGGGCAGAAGAGTGTACACAAGGGGAAAAACATGGGATTTTGTAGCTGGTCGGAATTTGTCGGTGGCGGAAATAAAGGCTGTCGTTGAGGAGAAGTTCCAGTGGTCTAATGATCAGAGAATGACTATTTGGTATGGATCAGCCGCAGATGAGACTGTCCAACTAATTTCTGAATCGGAGATTGCTGAGTTGTTTGATAGATGTTCTGGCACAAAAATTGTACGATTTGGTGTGACCATTGAGAGTAAACAACGAAGAACAAGAACTCCGCTCCTATCATTGCCGAGAAGGATGATGTTCAACCTCCTATCCTGTCCGAGAAGGATGATGATCAGCCGGTTCATGCACCATTCTTTGCTTGGCCGAAGCAAGCCTATGCAGGGGAGTACGAGGATGACGAGCCTGTTGGATGCAATGGAGAGAGCACTTATTTGGGGGAAGAGAATGATGATTCCAAGCCACAAAATAATGTGGAGCCAGAGGTAGTTGCTAAAAGAGTTCCACTGGGAACACTAGATGTTGACAATACTTATGATCCGCAACACGTGAAAGGGGATGACGAGTCTTTACTTGCAAACAATGTGCCTCCCACTTACATCCATGACAAGAACAATCCTCGAATCGAAGTTGGAGCAACATTTCCGGACTCTCAAGCATTTAAAGTTGCATTAAGACAAGTAGCCATTAGAGAAGATTGGTCCTTTGACACAGAGTATAGTGAGCCCGAGAGATTCAGGGCTAAATGCAAGGACAAGGATTGTCCATGGAGGATACATGCCTCCAAAATAAAGAACATCAAGACTTTCATGGTACCATTTTATTGCTGTTTGTTTATTATTATTTGTTGCTTGCTGATTTCCCATTATTTGTTGTTGTTTATTTGATACTCATGTTTGTTAATTATATTGCAGGTCAAGAAACTTCCCTTTGGGCATACTTGTGGAAGTGCTAATTGCAGCAAAGGAATGGCAAACAGAAAATGGCTTGCTGATAAAGGGAGGGCTGCACTTTGTAAGGGTATTTTACCCTTATCCATTATTTTGGTATCTAGGACACCGTGCTAGAGTATTTGGACTAATACATGCTTACAAGATGACTTTCAGGTATTAGTCAAAGAGGTATGATGGTGTAGCAATGGAACAAAAGGCAACGGGAGACCCCCCCAATTCGATGAAAAATAAGCAAGTTTCTCAGAGCCTGGCCGGTCACAGATCCGGTCGGACCGGCCCTGGCACCGGACAGCCCGGTCACCAACCGGACCCAGAACCGGTGCCATCCGGGCAAGTTCCAGTAAAGAAGAGAAGCTCTCCGGTGTGCGTCCGGTCACCAGCCCGGTTTCGAACCGGCTGCTCCGGTCCACGGCCCGGTCTGACCGGGCGCCAGACCGAGCGGCCCGGTCATCAACCGGACTTTGCGCCTGTGACATCCGGGCGACATCCAGTAAGCTCAGACGCCTGCCCGTTCAAGACCCGGTCCCAGCTCCGGTTAGAAACCGGCCGGCCCGGTCTGTGGCCCGGTTTGACCGGGCTGTGGACCGGCCTGTCCGGCGCCAAATCCGGTCGACCGGGTTTCTCGAAGAAACTGCTGATGTGGCAAGTGACCAACGGCCGTATTTCGAAGAACACTATAAATAGGTCTTCTCCTACCTCTGAACAGTTAGGCACTACACTACAAGCTGTTCTTGAGCTCTCTCTCTCTTACTCCATTGCTAGAAACACCAAAAGCCTCAGCATCTCCCTCCTCCTCCACCCAAACTCAAATCCCTCCGGGAATCATTAGAGGAGGACCCGATCTACCGTTCTACCAAGCCAAATCTCATTCCCCCTTGTATTCATTGAGAAGCTTGCTTCCTAGGGTTCCTTGGAAACCCTAGGTAGGCAAGAGGAGTCCGGAAGCATCCGGGCCGTGGATTTGCTCCGGCAAGATTGTGAAGGTTTGGAGGCTACCTCAAAGTCTACCACAAGTGAGTGAGCTATTCCTTCGTGGGATAGGCTCCGGAGAATAGGGTGAGCCTTCGTGGCGCGGGGAATCCTTCGTGGGACCTCCACTCCTCCAAACGTGACGTACCTCGTTGCAAAGCAAGGGAACACGGGAATACATCCTCGTCTCCGCGTGCTATCGGTTATCTCTAACCGAACTCCTTACTTGTGATTTAATCGCTCGTGAGAGCCTTCGTGCTCGAGTTAGTTGTATCCTCATATAGGTTGCTTCACCTAGTTTGCATTAGGCTCATCTTTATATTCCGCAAAGCCTAATATTGCAAAGAAAGAATTAAAATTTGTAGAAACCTATTCACCCCCCCTCTAGGTTTACCATCTCTATACTTTCAATTGGTATCGAGCCTGGACTCTTATTAAGGGCTTCACCGCCTTAAGAGTGAGATGGATAAACTCTTCGAGGGTCTAGATGAAGACTCTAACCTTTCGGTTAAAGAGATGAAATCTAGATTCTTGGCATATGATGCCGAGAAGAAGAAAAAGGAGGATGAGCTACAAAGACAAATGACGTAAATGACTCGTCATGCTTAAGAACCTAACTCGCGGCGGAACTCCTAGTGGGGCTTCGGCCTCTAAGGAATCCTACCATGATGTTAACCATGACTATCCCGAAACACTTCACCCATGCCTCATATAAACCATAGTGGGACCGTTCCCCATTACGATGGAACTCACTTTCCACATTGGAAATCTGCTATGGAATCTCATATTCGCAGCCTGCAGAGTGTGGAGCTATGGGAGCTCATTGTTCATGGACATCGGGAGCCACAAGATCCTACTCGGTTGACCTCCACCGAGTTCTACAACCGTCAACTCAATGCATCCGCACGTGACAAGATTAGAAGTGGCATCAACCGCAAGCTTCTTGATCAAGTTGATGACATTGTCTCCGCTAAAGAGTTGTGGGATCGGATCGTAGTACTCCAAGAGGGAACCGATTTGATCCAATCAGCTCTCTATGAGACCGCAAAGCAAGAGGCCTACCAATTCATGATTCGAGATGGAGAATCCATATTCGATGCCTATGCTAGGCTTGGTGCTCTGAAAGTAAGGGTCAAGGGACTTGGTGTTGAGAAGTACAATGATGGATTTGAGATGAACGAAGCCTTCATAAAATCCAAGGTCATTGCTATGATTGCCGTCAAACAAGAAGACACCAACCTTGGACTCAACTTGCAAATCATGACCAAGAGTGCCGATCTCAACTCCGATGATCTAGTCTCCTATGTGGCCGCCAATGAAAGCATGGCCAAAGCCGGAAAGAGGCTCAAGGCAATGAACCGTGTTGAAGAAGCCTCACACAACCATGAAGCGTCACACAACCTTGCTCTCAAAGCTAGAGCCGACCATGAAAGCAAAGAAGACTATGAAATTGAAGAAGATGAAGAGATGACTTCAACTAGTGACATTGCTACCGACTTTGCTTTCTTTGCCAAGAAGTATAAGGCAAAGTTTCCAATGTTCCTCAATGACAAGAAGAAGAAGAGAACTTGCTACAATTGTGATGAAGATAACCACTTTGCAAATGAGTGCCCTTATGAGAAAAGGGTAGACAAACCAAAGTTCATCAAAGGGGTCAAGCCAAGATTGAAGCCGAACCCAATCAACGATCGGTACAAGAAAAACAAGGGAAGAGCTTTTGTTGGGGCCGAGTACTTGTCCGATGAAGAAGAGGAAGATGAGGAGAAGGAGGCCGGAGTGGCCGGTTTAGCTTTCTCTAAGCCCGGGTCACTCTTCACATATGACTACTCCAAAGATTACTCCACGGAGAATGATGTTGGTTTTTCCTTCATGGCAAGAACAACTCAAGATGATGACTCCGATGACTCTCCCTCCTCTCCAATCATTGGCTCTTGTCTCATGGCAAGGGAAACCAAGGTAATGGAATCTCCACCTTCCCTATCTAGTGTTCTTGATGATGAGAAAGAAGATCAAGAAGAATTAATTGTGCTTAAGGAACTCTATGATGTTAGATGCACCCTTCGTGGTGAAGCTCTTGTCAAGTTTGATTTCTTGATGGACTCACTCAAAGAAAAGGATGAGTCCATTGAGGAATTAGAATATCAATTGAATGAGAAGGAACGGAGATTCAATCTCCTAAGACAAGAGCTAAAAACCGAAAGGTGCATATCTCAAGGTCTTAAGCAACAAATCGAAACTTATGAACTTGATAAAGTTAAGGACCTAGAAACTATTGATAGGGCTCAATTATTGACTCAAGAGCTCAATGTCTCAAAGGAGGAACTTGAAGTTGCTCATGCTTCTCTCACTAGGGATCTTGACCACCTTGAAAGAGCTAACAAGCTTGTCAAGGATGAGCTCAAGAAACTTGGAGAGAACCATGATCTACTTCAAGAATCCTACAAAAGGGCTCTTGGATCAATGAAGGATCCCATTGATGTTGAAAAGCTTGATTGTTCCTCCATTTCCTTTACTAGTGAGCATGCTAAACTTGTTGAGGAACATATTCGTTTACAAGAGGAACTTTCTTTGCATGTTGAGACCAATGCATATCTTGAGTCCTTGGTGACCAAATATGGTCTTGACTATCATCCTAATGAATCTTCTTATGAGCAAGCATCTATTCTTGAGGAAAATGTTAGGCTAACAAAGGAACTTGCAAAGTTCACCACCGCCAAGAACAAGATGGGATTGGATGACCTCTTGAGTAAGCAAAGGTCAAACAATCAAAAGTATGGACTTGGATATGTCCCCAAGTCCCACAAGAAGAACAACTACAAGAAGGAGAAACCCGCTCAAGATAAGAACAAGAAGGTCACTAACAATGGCAAAGCCTCAAAGGGCAAAGCCACTAGTGGTGACCGCACGGGGCCAAACGATCACTATGCATTATTTGTTGATTATTATGGTGATGTCTATGCTAACTATGTTGGCCCTCCTAATGGCTATGCTTATAGAGAGTACTCAATTTGGGTACCAAAAGATATTGTTGCCATTGCAAAGGAACCCATTAATCGATGGGTTCCTAAATCCTCTACTTGATTTTGTAGGGGTATTCCTCCGGTGGTCCAAAATGGGTGTTTGATAGTGGATGCACCAATCATATGACCGGAGGAAAAGGGGTGCTTGATCAATTCATTGAAGATATCAACAAGAAGTCAAGCATTACCTTTGGTGACAACTCAAAGGGAAAGGTACTTGGGTATGGCAAGGTAGCAATCTCTAAGGACTTGTGCCTTGAGACGGTTATGCTTTTTGAACATCTTGGCTATAACTTACTTTCTATATATCATCTTGCCGATGCCGGGTACAATTCATATTTCACTAAATATTATGTGCAAGTCTTTAGGAGTGACAATCTCAAATTGGTCCTTGTTGGATATGTGGAGAACAACCTTTACGTGGTTGACCTCTCGAAAGAGAGCCCCTCCTTCTCCACATGTCTAATGGCGGCCAAGCATGACGAAGGATGGTTGTGGCATCGCCGCCTTGGTCATGTTAACATGAGGAATCTTAAACAACTCCTAAAGGGTGAGCATATTGTGGGACTAACCGGCGTTTCTTTTGAGAAAGATCGTGTTTGCAGTGCATGTGTAGCCGGAAAGCAACTCAAGAAGAAGCATCCCATCAAGAGTATTATTACCACATCTAGGCCTTTGGAGCTCCTTCATTTGGACCTCTTTGGGCCATCACATTATGATACTCTTGGTGGGAGCAAGTATGGACTTGTCATTGTTGATGATTACTCAAGATACTCTTGGGTCTTTCTCCTTAAGTCTAAGGACGAGACTCATAGAGAGTTCATCACCTTCGCCAAGAAAGCTCAACGTATGTATGAATCCGAGATCAAGGCAATTAGGACCGACAATGGCACCGAGTTCAAGAACTACACTATGCAAGAGTTTGTGGATGATGAGGGCATCAAGCATGAGTTTTCGGCGCCATACACCCCTCAACAAAACGGTGTTGTTGAAAGGAAGAACCGGACTATCATTGAGATGGCAAGAACCATGTTGAGTGAATTCAACTCACCCCACAACTTTTGGGGAGAAGCCATCTCTACGGCCGTCCACTACTCCAACCGGCTCTTCCTCCGTCCCCTCCACAACAAAACCCCATACGAGCTCCTTACCGGTAACAAGCCTAATGTCATGTATATTCGTGTCTTTGGATGCAAATGCCTTGTTAAGAACAACAAAGGAAAGCTCGGTAAATTTGAAACTAGAACCATAGAGGGTATATTTGTTGGATATGCGGAGAACTCTCACGCCTATAGATACTACAACCGGTCCTCCGGGACTATTGAAGTATCTTGTGACGTGGTGTTCTTGGAGGATAATGGCTCCCAAGTGGAGCAAGTTGTTCCATGTGTTGCAGGTAATGATGATGATCCATCTAGTGCCATCAAGCATATGGGCATTGGACACATCCGGCCCATGGAAGTTCATAATGATGATCAAGATGATGGAGTAGATGTCTCAAGCACGCCACAAGTGGAGCCTAGCTCAACTCAAGCCGAACCATCAAGTGCAACTCAAGAATCATCCTCTACTCAAGATGAGTCTCAATCCGAAGAACAAGAAGAAGATCCTCATTCCATGGAGCAAGATCATGATGACGATCAAGAAACATTCTCAACTCATGATCAAGCTCAAGTGGTCCCTCATGATCAAGTACTAGCAAGAGATGAATTCATTGATCATGAAGGAACCGTTCGGAAGATCAAGGCCGCTACAAGGGCAAGTGACATGAAAGTGGATCAAGTCCTTGGTAGCATCTCAAGAGGAGTGGTAACTCGTAGACACCATGCATTACTTATCACTTATTGTCAACATCATGCTTTTGTGTCTAGTTTTGAACCACTTAAGGTACATGAAGCCTTGGTCGATCCGGATTGGGTAATTGCCATGCAAGAAGAATTGGAGTGTTTCACTCGTAATGAAGTATGGTCTCTTGTTGAGAGACCCAAGGATCATCGCATCAATGTCATTGGGACCAAATGGGTATTCAAGAACAAGCAAGATGAGAATGGCATTGTTATACGAAACAAAGCAAGGTTAGTGGCGCAAGGGTTTGCCCAAATAGAAGGTATGGATTTTGAGGATACCTTTGCGCCGGTAGCCCGTCTTGAAGCTATTCGTCTTTTGCTTGCATTTGCATCTTTCCACAATTTCAAATTATATCAAATGGATGTGAAAAGTGCATTTTTGAATGGTCCCCTAAAAGAAACCGCATATGTGGCTCAACCCCCGGGTTTCGAGGACCCACGCCGACCCAACCACGTGTATTTACTCCATAAGGCACTCTACGGTCTCAAGCAAGCTCCACGTGCTTGGTATGAGTTCCTTAGGGATTTCTTACTACATGATGGGTTTTGCATGGGTACGGTCGATTCCACCCTTTTCACCAAGCGGGTTAAAGGGGGTGGCCTCTTTATATGTCAAATATATGTTGATGATATTATTTTTGGTGGAACTAACCCCAATCATAACAAAGCTTTTGAGCTGTTGATGACTAGGAAATTTGAGATGTCCATGATGGGAGAGTTGAAGTTCTTTCTAGGCTTCCAAGTGAGGCAACTTGCAAAAGGCACCTTCATCTCTCAAGAAAAGTATGTGAAGGACATGCTCAAGAAATTCAACATGACCAATGCAAGTCCAATGAAGACACCCATGCCCGTAAAGGGGCAACTTGGTTCATGTGACGGTGAGAAGGATGTGGACATAAAGGTATACCGCTCCATGATAGGATCCTTGCTCTACCTTTGTGCCTCTAGGCCGGATATCATGCTAAGTGTAGGGATGTGTGCTCGTTTTCAATCCGCTCCCAAGGAGAGCCATTTAGTGGCGGTCAAACGGATACTAAGATACCTTGTTCTCACTCCTACTCTCGGGCTATGGTATCCAAAGGGGTCAACCTTTGAACTCATTGGCTATTCGGATTCCGATTGGGCCGGTGATAAGGTTGATCGGAAGTCTACCTCCGGGGCTTGCCAATTTATTGGCCGGTCATTGGTGAGTTGGTCATCCAAGAAACAAAACTCCACCGCCCTATCCACCGCCGAAGCCGAATACATATCCGCGGCATCTTGTTGCACTCAATTGTTATGGATGAAGCAAACCTTGAAAGACTATGGTGTGTCTCTTGGTACGGTGCCTCTTCTTTGTGACAATGAAAGTGCAATAAAGATCGCCAACAACCCGGTTCAACATTATCGCACCAAACATATTGACATTCGCCATCACTTCCTACGTGATCATGTTGCCAATAAGGATATTGATCTCACTCATGTGGGAACAACCTACCAATTGGCGGATATTTTCACTAAGCCTTTGGATGAAGCCCGCTTTGTTAACTTGAGAGGAGAACTTGGTATTCTTGATCCTAAAAACTTGGATTGATTAACTTCTTGCACTATATTCTTGCATTTATCTTGCTATCTAGCTTAGAGGCATAGCACATATGGGGATAGTCATCTTACCATGTCTTGGTATGATGCATACCTATGTGTGCAACATAAATAGACCCAATGTCATTATATGGACCCAAGCATGTCTCTTCGAGGTCTCATGACATTTGCGCTTTCACATAGGGGGAGTAATCCCCCGCCCCTCATTGAGCCTTCATTACAACTTGATTTGACTATATAAGGCCAAATGATCCTATTGCAAAAACTCTTTCAAAATGCTCTTATGATTCTTGATATACTTCGAATCATGCCCATTGTAGCTATTTGTATCTTGTTTGCATTTTCACTCCAATGGGTATGCCTAGAGAACTTTGTGTTTTCCAACCCCATGTCTATGCTCATCTCATCATCATCTATCTATCTATATGTACATGTCATCATATGAGCACTCACACACATTTACACAAAGAATAGGGGCAAAACGAGGCAAAATGACACATTTTTGGGAAAAATTGACTCTGGCCGGTCACTGGCCCGGTCGGACCGGCCTGTGCGCCGGACCGTCCGGTCACTGTCCCGGTCGACCGGGCGCCCGACCGGCCGTGCGGGCTGTTATGTTTTGGAGAGGATACCCCTTGGGGGTCTTCTTCCTCATTATCCCCCACCTCTCAAACCTCCATGGCCGCCGCCTCCACCATCTCCACCACACCCTAGGCACTTCCCACCACTAGATTCTCCCCAAACTTCACACAACCATAGATCGGGATCTCTCAAGCACCTTCACCAAAGGATTTGGTCCCTCTCAAGCTAGTTTGGGAGATCTTGGGGATTTGGTCCTCAAGCCTTCTTCACGAGTTCTTCTTGCTCACTTGGGCAAAGAGGACGATGTCTTCGGGTAAATCTTTCTCCCTATCCCTCTCCCTCTTGCTTTCCCTCTCACATTGCCAATTTTTGAGGAAAGTTGAGAAAAGTTAGGGTTAGGGTTAGGGTTAGTAAGTCCTCATGCCACCTAGAGTGTCACACCCCTCCTATGCACATTGTTCACTCTCCTGGTATAATCTATGTTCAAGTTTGTGAGTTTTTGCATGATTTTGTGTCGAATTTCTGGGCAAAACAACACAACTCAGCATGACCCGGTCTACAGACCGGTCAACCGGCCTCTCGACCGGCTGGTCCGGCGCAGAGCCCGGTCAACCGGATGGCCAACCGGCTCGTCCGGTCTGCCGTCCGGTCTGACCGGCCCCTGCGCCGGCTCGCCCAGCTTTTTCGCATGATCTCGTCGAAACACTTGAATATAGGCTATGCTTTTGGCTTCCTCATATATGCTGATGACATGTACACTTACCTCTTTGCTATCCTCGCCCTATTTTGCTGATTCACAGGTGAGGAATGGATTGATGAGGACCGTGGCACTGTTGCCAAGCGAGGGAGGCACTCCGGGGTTCCACCACGGCGCTCTACTGGTCGTGCTCCTCAGACTACGGGTGGCAGCTCAACTGGAGGCCGAATCAAGAGATCTGCCAATAAGAGGAAAGATAAGCATGCAGCACAGGATGGTGATGAGGTATCGCCGATTTCCATGTTGGTGATGTACGTATTGGGGCATGGAGAAGACTCAGAGAGTCCAACCCCTATCGCTTTGAGGAACCCACTTACACAGGGGGAGATCAATTTTTCTGGACCAACACACAGCAAGTCATGTGGGATGACTTCTATAACTCCCGCGAGCACATGAAGAAAGGCACCATTGTTATGCCCAAGGCCATCAAGGATGTCATTGGAATGTATGAAGCCACCAAGTTTCGCTTTGTGGTTGCGACCTTGAGGAGGATGGGGTTGTATGATCTTATGTGCATGACACCTACTGATGGGTGCTATTGCCCAACCTTGGTGAGACAGTTTCACTGCACAGTCTTTTTCCATGATGATCCAGCTCGGACTATGACTTGGATGACTGGCAAACAGAAATACACTTGCAACTATCTTGATTTCTGTGAAGCCTTGGGGTTTGGTGGAGGACGTGCTTCTGGTTTCAAGATATATTCTCAGCAGAAGTTCAACCGTGGGGACATTGCCATTTGCTATCCGCCGGAACCCACACCTGGACCTCCCACCATCTCTGGGATGTACTACTCCTACCTCTTACTTGCCAAGCTATTCCGTGAGACTCTCATCAGCAAGTCCGGCGATACAAGTGAATGCCGTGCATATCATCTGAACTTGATGTACTACTTGTCACCACCGAGCACCGGCAACTTATTGATGGCTGTGATCTCATCTCTCGTGAGTTGCGGCGCTGTGTTCGCGAGAGGTTGACTCCTAATCTTGCCCGAGTACGTTCAGGCTGCTCATCAACAAGGTTGTGCCCGCACCTTTCAATACTCAAGGTGAGCGGGTCAGGATGGAAGCTTTCAAGGTACCTGCCCAAGGTGATAGCCCGGATGTTCCTGAAATGATGCCTTCTGAGCGCCGGTCCAAGGCACGCCATGACCATGCTAGCTCCAGCTCCTCTAGTCGCCCACAGCATGGTGTCTCACGGTTCTTCTCTTGCTTATGGCAGATGTGCAAAAATACAAATGATGTTGCACATCAAAGTCTTTCTTTGAACCAAGAGACAAGGAGGTGCCAAAATGAGTTCATGGCTGCTAGGAATGCACCTGTCCCTCCTCCTGGCCCTGAGTTGGAGCCTGTCCACGCACCAAACTGGGGAGATGCCTCTTCTTTACGATGAGATGTTCCCGAACTTTGATCCTTCCTCGTACTTTGGTGGTCCTCCTCCTAGATCTGCTCGTGCACCTCCTGCTGCTAATGATGATGAAGAGGATGATGGTGATGAGGATGACAATGGCGAGGATGATGATGAAGAGGATGACGATGAGGATGGTGATGGCGACTCTCCATCCGCGAGGCACGAGTTCTATTGATGGGACGCTAGCATCTCTCCTCTTTTCTTCGCCTTTTTGGTGTTCCGATGCCAAAGGGGGAGAAGAGAGTAGAGCCTAGAATTACGGGGTTCTTTCGTTGTCACAAGCCATGGGAGTTGCTTTATTTGGATTTTATATGGCTTGTGCGTATTTGCTTTGATTTCTCAAGAACCATTTGCTACTTTGAATAATTCATGTATGGATATGTATGGACGACTATTATGTGTGCTACTCTATGTTAGGATAATCATGCTTTATGCTTATATATGTTGATATACTTGTCCATACCATGCTTGTTTCCTAAAGATATTGGGGGAGCTTCTCATATTCCACAAATGGTGCACTTTGCATTCAAACGCAAATTCTCCAAGTGCACACATTATGGGGGAGCTGTCGTAATATCTTATATGGAATCAAGGTTTAGAGCTTATCATAATATCTATATGTTACTCTAGCTCGGTTTGTCATCGTATACCAAAAAGGGGGAGATTGTAAGGGTATTTTACCCTTATCCATTATTTTGGTATCTATGACACCGTGCTAGAGTATTTGGACTAATACATGCCTACAAGATGACTTTCAGGTATTAGTCAAAGAGGTATGATGGTGTAGCAATGGAACAAAAGGCAACGGGAGACCCCCCCAATTCGACGAAAAATCAGCAAGTTTCTCGAGCTCGGCCGGTCACGGATCCGGTCGGACCGGCCTCAGCACCGGACAGCCCGGTCACCAACCGGACCCGGAACCGGTGCCATCCGGGCAAGTTCCGGAAAGAAGAGAAGCTCTCCGGTGTGCGTCCGGTCACCAGCCCGGTTTCGAACCGGCTGCTCCGGTCCACGGCCCGGTCTGACCGGGCGCCAGACCGAGCGGCCCGGTCATCAACCGGACTTTGCGCCTGTGACATCCGGGCGACATCCAGTAAGCTCAGACGCCTGCCCGGTCAAGACCCGGTCCCAGCTCCGGTTAGAAACCGGCCGGCCCGGTCTGTGGCCCGGTTTGACCGGCCTGTGGACCGGCCTGTCCGGCGCCAAATCCGGTCGACCGGGTTTCTCAAAGAAACTGCTGATGTGGCAAGTGACCAACGGCCGTATTTCAAAGAACACTATAAATAGGTCTTCTCCTACCTCTGAACAGTTAGGCACTACACTACAAGTTGTTCTTGAGCTCTCTCTCTCTTACTCCATTGCTAGAAACACCAAAAGCCTCAGATCTCCCTCCTCCTCCACCCAAACTCAAATCCCTCCGGGGAATCATTAGAGGAGGACCCGATCTACCGTTCTACCAAGCCAAATCTCATTCCCCCTTGTATTCATTGAGAAGCTTGCTTCCTAGGGTTCCTTGGAAACCCTAGGTAGGCAAGAGGAGTCCGGAAGCATCCGGGCTGTGGATTTGCTCCGGGCAAGATTGTGAAGGTTTGGAGGCTACCTCAAAGTCTACCACAAGTGAGTGAGCTATTCCTTCGTGGGATAGGCTCCGGAGAATAGGGTGAGCCTTCGTGGCGCGGGGAATCCTTCGTGGGACCTCCACTCCTCCAAACGTGACGTACCTTGTTGCAAAGCAAGGGAACACGGGAATACATCCTCGTCTCCGCGTGCTATCGGTT
This sequence comes from Lolium rigidum, assembly GCF_022539505.1. NCBI lineage: Eukaryota > Viridiplantae > Streptophyta > Magnoliopsida > Poales > Poaceae > Lolium > Lolium rigidum. The sequence continues at coordinate 346,091,296 of NC_061508.1, forward strand.
ATCTCTAACCGAACTCCTTACTTGTGATTTAACGCTCTGTGAGAGCCTTCGTGCTCGAGTTAGTTGTATCCTCATATAGGTTGCTTCACCTAGTTTGCATTAGGCTCATCTTTATATTCCGCAAAGCCTAATATTGCAAAGAAAGAATTAAAATTTGTAGAAACCTATTCACCCCCCCTCTAGGTTTACCATCTCTATACTTTCACACTTCAAGAGGATGCCACTGTGACTGCAAAACAACTTAAAGAACGTTTGCAAAGGGAGTATGATATAAAGCTTCAGTATAGCGATGTTTGGAAAGGAAGAGCTCGTGCAAAGGATCAATTAGAAGGTACGTACAAGGAGAACTTTCAGTTGTTGTGGAGCTTCAGGGCTGAACTGTTGGCAGCAAATCCTGGAAGTATATTTGAGATAGACACAAAAACAACAAAAAACAAAAAGGGTGATACTGTGCATGTTTTCAATAGGTTGTTCATTGCCTTCAAGCCTTGCATTGATGGGTTTTTGGAAGGATGTAGACCATACGTGGGGGTTGATGCAACTTTTCTTAGTGGGAAATACACTGGACAATTGGCAGCCGCAATTGGTGTGGATGGACATAGTTGGATGTTTCCCGTAGCATTTGGTATTTTTGAGAAGGAAACTAAAGAGAACTGGACCTGGTTCATGGAACAATTGAAATTGGCCATCGGAGAGCCACATGGGCTTACAATCCATACCGATGCATGCAAGGGGTTGGAGAGCGCCATTTCAGTTTACCCAAATTGTGAACATAGAGAATGCATGATGCATCTCATGCTTAACTTCAAGAAAAAGTTCAAAGGTGACATATTAGATAATATGTGGCCTGCAGCTTGGACATATGAAGTAGAGAAGCATGCTGCACTAATCGCGGAAATAGAAGCACACAGCGCTGAAGCAATAACATATTTGCAGAAGCATCACAACCGTGTGTGGACAAGAAGCAAATTTTCAGCAATCCCAAAGGTTGAGTATGTGAGCAATAATTTGGCTGAGGTTTTCAATAATTGGATTAGGGAGGTTAAGCGACTTGCACTTGTTGAGCTTCCGGATACGCTTAGAGAAATGATAATGACGATGCTACGAGAAAAGGAGAGCTGTTGGTGAAACGCTGCTAGGTCACATACTACCTAGTGTGATAAAAGAGTTGAATCTGAAAAGCAAGGGGCTGCATTACTTGGAAGCAAGAGCATCGCCAAATCTAGGCTGAGATTTCGAGGAAATGGTTGGAGGCACACTTGTTGACTTGGAGAAAAAAGAGTGCTCTTGTAGGAGATGGCAGATTTGTGGTAAGCCATGCACACATGCTCTTCGGTTCATTTTCTCTAAACAAGCAAAGCTAGAGGAATATGTTGACGAGTACTTCTCGGTGGCAAGATTTCAAGCGGCGTACAAGGGAGTTCTAGTGCCAATTAGGGGCAGGTCGCAATGGCCCAAGGTAAATCCTGGGTTTGATATGATTCCTCCCAAACTTACCAAGAGTGCTGGCCGTCCAAGAACAAGAAGGATAAAAAATTACACCGAGGGTGGAACCGGTAGAAAACATAAATGCAAAAGGTGTGGAGCCATAGGCCATCTTCGAAGACATGCACAGAGCGAGAGATTGAAAGTGATGCCGACCGAGATGCTACACCTTCTCCACGGTAATTATTTCACGTGTCCAAATTTCTTTCAATTGCCTTGCATATTTCCTTTCTAACAATGTGTATTGACTTGTAGGAAAAAATCAAAGGGTGAAGCAAGCATTGCAACAACTTCTTCTCCTAAGACACCAACTAAGCAAGGTACTCAAGTTGCTACTCCTACAAGTCCAATGACAAGGCAGAGGGCTGCAGCTATTGCAATTGCTTCTTCACCTCCAAGTGCATCTACAAGGAGTAAAAGTTTCGGTCCTAGCCCTCTTCGACAAATTTAGTGTATTTGGCTATGGGAACCATTCTCTTATGGCTGTGATATCATTAGAACCATGCTCTTATGGCTGTGATAATCACGAGAACCATAATCTTTTGTGGGTAGTGATCTAAACCATTAGAACCATGCTTTTGTTGATGCTATCTTATTCCCAACCATGTATATAGTTGAATTGTTGAAATGTTGTCAAAATGACTTGAAATGATGTCAAAATGTTGCTGCAATGCTGTCAAGTTATGATGAATGTTGTCGGGTTGTGTTGAAATGTTGTCAAAGTAAGCTGAGATAGTGTTGTATCAGATTGTCATTGTTTTGTGTTGATTTGTTGTTGAAACCGTTATGAACAGATAAGGGTATATGTGTCTTTCTTGGATGATGTTAGTCCCGAGTTAGCCACTAGTGGCATTTTGGCTACAAAAAACTGAAGTGAGTGTTATTTTGGCAAGTTGGTTTTCACTAGTGGTATTTTGGCATGTTCGGTTTTCACTAGTGGTATTTTGGCTATTCTCTCCATGGACTACGGCCGCGTCGGGCTGCAGTGTCGGGGGCAGCCGCTCAGAAGCACGAGGCCTCTGAGGCAATTGCTCCGAAGGAACCGGAGCGAAGGCCGCGGCCGCTGCCGCTCCGTGATGGTGCGGCGTCCACGATCCCGAGGGGCGGCGAGTAGCCACTTCTCCATTGACTTCTCCATTGGACGGTGGGCAGACGCAATCGATCATGGCCGCGGAAATTGACAGGGAAGCAAAAACAAATTCTCACCTCAGTTTTCGAGATGAAATCGATGATGTTCTTACCGATCGATTTTGGGCCAACGCCCTCTTTTCCGTGAAAGGCAGGGGTGGTTACTTCCTGTTGTTCTTCTCTGTTCTTCCAATTGTATCAACAAATTGGGAAAGAGAAGCACCTGTGCTTCACGAGAGGAAGGGCCTAGTTGAGTGACTCATCGTTCTTCTTTTCATGTTCTGCTGTTCTCGAAATCGCTCGGATGTAGAGCGTGCTGATAACGTGTTGTGAGTAATCGAGAGAGAAACGAGAGATGCAACAAAATGATTCAACTGTGGTGTTTCATTGATGATTCACAACTTATATACAAGGGGAAGGGACGCCGAATATGGGTCACGTCCGTTGGAAGAAGTGCGAGGAAGAGTTGTGTCAACATAGAGAATTACATGAGGGAGGATTACCCCTTTAATTAACCTATTAATTAAATCCTAACACTTATTTCTTTATTCTGAACCAGCGATGTGTCTACCGTGTACTGAAAAGTCTGGAAAGCTTACAGACTGTGTGTATACGTTACCACTATTGCGTGTAGTACTAGTATTAAACTAGACTGTTTAGCATCTTCAGTTTGCTCTTTATTCAGATTAGCACTGTACTGTGATGTAAATACATTTAGTCTAGATCTTATGTCTACTAGAAGTCACAAGTATATGTAATATGACATATTGTCAATATATTTGCCTTTAGCGTTTTATAGCATGTTATTTGGTAGAACATGATTATTTCACGCTTGAAATTGAATTTTCTTCCAATTTTCTCATTAACAAATTTTGAGAAAAAAAGGTGACTATCTCGAAAATCGACACATATATGGCTTATAAGCATCCACTTTCGAATTTTTCCTCTAGAACAAATTTGTTGCTTACCAAAATAAATTTTACTATCAAGTAAAATTAATTAAATGCATGATCATACATGCAGGAAAAATGGGTGACATCAGTAAAAAAGAATTCCAAGAACTACAACTTGATGGAAGTAACTATCTATCATGGGCCATGGATATGAAAATAAATTTAAACGTTCGTGGCCTTGGTCCCGTGATTATCACACCCCCCGAAAATACCCCAAGTGGCAAAGTATGCGGCATTACATTTCATAAGGCACCACCTCCACCCCGATTTAAAAAATGAATATTTGATGGAGGAGGATCCACTAGCTTTATGGAACTCCCTCAAGGAGAGATATGACCAACAAAGAGCGGTTATGTTGCCGGAAGCCGAGAGAGAATGGTCTCTCATAAGGTTCCAGGACTTTAAGTCCGTTGCGGCATATAATTCTGCCGTGCATAAGTTAACTCAAAACTGAGATTTTGTAATAAGCAAGTTTCAGATGAAGATTTAATTGAGAAAACCTTATGCACTTTCCATCCCTCGATGAGGATATTGCAACAACAATATCGTCAATACAAATACACGAAGTATTCTGAGCTTATATACACACTAGAGGATACCCCGCGCGTTGCAGCGGACCCTTTTAGAAAATTATTACTGGGCAATATAAATGTTGAAATATCATATATAGATAAGATGGCATAACCTGAAAGGTTACAGATACAGTGTTCAACTATGGATAATATAGTGTGGACAAAATAATGGTTTAGCAAGCTATATAGAAGTAAGAATTGGAAAAAATCAATACAGCTGATATTGATTAGAGCAATATATTTTATACCAATTTGATACATTGTAGACAACATGCTGAAATCAAGTGTAAGCTACATAAGGGTAGGTAGAACGTGAACCCAAAGATGCACCGCTGAGTTTTTTTTACTATCAAGTCATGATTTCTTATTTTAGTACATCACCTTCTCATTACTTTTATAGATTAAATCTCATGTCATCGTTCAGATATTCTGAAAGTGAACCAAAACAAACATGAGTATTGAGTTATTATTTAACAAAATTGCATATATAGAAGAGGAGACACAATGAATAATAAGTGAGCAGGCCAATAGTTGCAGCTTGTCCAAGATGGACAATTGATCAATAGATGTACAAACCGGTCGGTAGCTGATAGAAGCTATATGGACCTGGATGTGAGCAACACAACAGAGACTATTAGAAGCAAAGCACAGCTGAATATCTATGAAGTAGAAGACGAACAAAACAGTTTGTTTTCTATATTGCATGAACATGTCAGTGTGTAACTACGTTTAACTTTATCATCGCCAGTTCACCATATGCTCCTTGCAAAAAGAATCAATTAAATGAATCAATTACAATAGATCAAATTAAGAGGATCTCCTAATTATAAAACCAAAATCAAGTTCCAAGCTAGTCCAAGATCTCATATTGAAAAACTAAGCACAATCTCAGCAGAAAATCAATTCTGCTATAGATCTTGCAATTGGGCTACACCAAAAATGAAGTCAATCCAGACATCAATGAATCGATGTCAGAAACTTTTGGATGAGCTCACGAAGGGTTGGGATTTGGCAACCAAGTATGGTGCGAGCTGGTGGCAACCTGACTGTACGGCAGCGGCTGGCAGTGTGTGAATAACGTGTGTGAATAACAGGGATATAATTCAAATTTAGATTTGGATTTATAAGAAGACAGGAAGATCAAGAAATAGCAACAGAAAAATCATATGAAAGAACTAATGACCAAGAAATATGGCGGCTCTTTCATCCAAGTTGTCTAACACATGAGGTTACCATAAGCCATATTCATGGGGGAGAAGATGGGAGGGAGTGGCTCGCCTGTGCCGCCAGCATGAGCTGTACAGCGGACGCCGGCCGGGCGGACGCCAATCCGTAATGGAGAAGCTGCATGAACTTCTCATATACCTCCATAAAATTCCATTTTTCGTAGTAATTGTTTTATGCTTGTTGGGAGAGGAAGCTACTACGTCGCCGCGGAGAGGAAAGCTTCGGTGGTTGTAGTGCCGCTCGCGTCAACGATATTGTGCGTCATAATAACTCATGAGAAACTGAAACATCAATGCGACGATTATTTTGATTCATGAGCATATATAGCAATGAGCTGTACGTGGGCTAGAATAATAAGCTACATGTGGGCCAGTCCGTACAATTTGATTAATACTACAAAGAAGCGCAGGAACAGATGTAACGCTCTTCAGGGGAAAAAAAGAAAATAATTGATGACATGGTCTCACAAAATTTATTGGCCAGACTAATGATGTGGCAGTCTAGGATTGGTTGTAGATACTGATGATGTGGATACCTTGCATGTGCAGGAAAATGGGATCAACTATTAAGAATAGAAAGATTACTTCAGGCCGAGAAGCATGATGAACTTCTCATGAAAAATCACAATGCTCGCCCAACGGGTGCCATGCCGATCCCTGAAGCACATGCTAATGCTCATTTTACTAATAAATTCGGAAACCGTAAGCGGAACTTCCGAAAATTCAAGGGAAACTGGAAGAGTCAAAAGACCAATGGTAAATTTAAGGGGAAAGGTCATTTTAAGAAAAATGATCAAAATGACAACTCTCAAGTTTGTCAAAGGTGTGGATGTGCGAATCACCGTACAAACAAATGTCGTATTCCCAAGCACCTAGTGGATCTATACATGAAGTATGGAGGAAAAGGGAAGCAAGTTCATGGAAATAAGGCTGAAGCTCACTTCAATGCCATTGAAGACAACCCTCAAGCTAGTCCTTCTCAAAGTGCTATTGAAGAATTCAAGCCACAACATCATCCTCGATGAAGACATGCTTGTAGACTACACCCAAGATGTTTTTGGAGATCTCAATTGATCTCCTAAACAATTGATGTCACTTAGCTATTTAAATACTACGATATGTTATATATTGTATAACAATAAGTAGAATAAAGTCTTTCAGACTACATATATTGTATTATGTGAATCAGACATAATATTGTAATGTATTTATATTTCGAATTTGTAATATAAATACTATGTATGTAATTTGATGAATATATGAATAAGATAAATTTATTCTAAAATATTCTCTTTCTATTTTTAGAAATTTTACGGAAAAAGAAAATCGATGGAAGAAGAATTATGTTTAGTGGATAGTGCTACCACTAATACAATTTTAAGGGAAACTAAATACTTCCAAACTCTCACTAAGAGAAAGGAAGATGTTATGACTATAACTGGGAGTAACAAAACAATAATTGGTTCAGGAAGAGCCACATTCACACTCCCTATGGGTACTACTATTGTAATTCGGAATGCACTCTTGTATTCTGAATCAACACGTACCCTTATAAGTTTCAAAGATATCCGATCAAATGATTTCCATCTTAAACTGTTAAGATGGATAAGAAAGAATATTTGCTTTTAACAAAAAGCCAGGATATGAGGAACAAACTCTCGAAAAATTCCCTTCATTTTCTTCCGGATTATACTTTACATACATTAAACCCGTACCTTATGTTGCGTACAAAATAATTTTTCAAAATCTTGATAAATTCAAGACTTGGCATGATCGCCTTGGTCATCCTGGAATAGGTATGATGAGAAAAATTATAAGCAATTATGTTGGTCATAATTTACCAATTAAAAGATTTCCTAAGTCATCAGATTTCGTATGCACTCGCATGTGCTACTCTGGAAATTAATTATTAGGCCATCCTACCTCAAAGTTAAAAATGAGTCACTTAATTTTCTTGAAAGAATTCAAGGAGATATATGTGGTCCAATACAACCTTTATCTGGACCATTTAGGTACTTTATGGTGCTAATTGATGCATCTACTAGATGGTCACATGTGTGTTTATTATCAACACGTAACCATGCCTTTGCCAAATTAATATCTCAAATTATCAAATTAAGAGCAAATCATCCTGAACACAGGATTAAAACAATAAGAATGGATAATGGGGCTGAATTCAGTTCGCGCGCATTCAATGATTATTGTATGGCCTTAGGCATTCATCTAGAACATTCTATACCTTATGTTCATACTCAAAATGGAATGGCTGAATCTTTAATCAAAAGAGTAAAATTAATTGCTAGACCGTTATTGCAGAATTGCAATTTACCAACCTCTTATTGGGGACATGCGGTTTTACACGCCGCAGATCTGATGCAAATCATACCAACTGCATATCATGAAACTTCCCCATTTCAAATAGTACGAGGCAATCAGCCAAGTATTTCCCACTTGCGAAAATTCGGTTGCGCTGTATACGTACCGATATCACCACCGCAGCGTACCTCCATGGGCCCCCATAGAAAAATTGGAATCTATGTGGGATATAAATCTCCGTCAATTATAAAATATTTAAAACCCCTAACAGGGGACCTGTTTACAGCCCGGTACGCTGATTCAATTTTTGATGAGGATCATTTCCCGGCATTAGGGGAGAAACAAACCACAAAGAATGCCAGGAAATAGATTGGAATGGAACAGGCATCCAATCCTTAGATCCACGTACTAAAGAATCTGAATCTGAAGTTCAGAGAATAATAGATTTGCAACACTTTGCAAATAACTTGCCGAACGCATTCATCGATCACAAAGGTGTCACTAAATCATATATCCCTGTAGTCAATGCACCAGAATGAGTAGAGGTACCAAATAAAACTACTCAACTCCCAATTGCAAATAAAAGGGGGAGAAATCTGGTCTCAAGGGAAAAGGCTTCTCCAAAGCCACCGCGGAAACAAAGAAAATCTATGACGGTAAATGCAAATCAACCTGAAGTTGATAGACACCAAGATGATGTTCAACATCAACCTAGCATAAATGTGCACACAAATTCTATAGATGGGACATCGAAACAACCAGACTCCGTTGTTATGAGAAATCACACGGTGCCTGAAGAAACTAATGAAATTTCCATAAACTATATCGATTCGGGAGAATCATATAATAGAAAGACTACAATTGTCGACACATATTTCTCCTCTAAAATTGCTAAAACCCTTCAACTGGATCCAGAGCCAAAATCTATGAAAGAGTGCCTGAAGCGCTCGGATTGGCCTAAATGGAAGGAGGCAATTGAGGCAGAATTGCGCTCGCTTAATAAAAGAGAGGTATTCTCTAAAGTAATACCCACTCCTCAAAAAGTCTTCCCTGTGGGAGCTAAATGGGTTTTCGTTAGAAAAAGGAACGAAAATAATGAGGTGGTGAGATATAAAGCGAGACTAGTAGCACAAGGGTTTACGCAGAGACCCGGTATCGACTACGACGATACATATTCTCCTGTAATGAGTGGAATTACGTTTCGATACTTAATATCATTGGCGGTACAAATGAATTTATCAATGCAAGTTAATGGATGTAGTGACCGCATATCTATATGGGTCACTCGATGCGGATATTTATATGAAAGTCCCGATGGACTTAAAATCCCTAATACAAATATAAATCGCAACATGTATTGTGTAAAATTACAAAAGTCACTCTATGGCTTAAAGCAGTCGGGTAAAATGTGGTATAACCGGCTTAGTGAGTTCCTTCTTCAGAAAGGATACTCAAATAATGATGATTGCCCATGCGTTTTCATTAAGAAATCCTCAAAAGGATTTTGCATCATCTCAGTTTATGTTGATGACCTCAACATCATTGGTAACGCGGCAGATATATCTGTAGCACGCAATCATTTAATGACGGAGTTTGAGATGAAGGATTTGGGAAAAACCAAATTCTGCTTAGGTTTACAACTTGAGCATCTTCCCTCAGGAATACTCGTTTATCAGCCCGCATATAATCAGAAAGTTTTGGAAAAAATCAATATGGATAAATCATATCCATCCAAAACACCCATGGTCGTGAGATCCCTTGATATGGAAAAGGATCCTTTTAGACCTAGGGATGATAACGAAGAAGTATTGGGACCTGAGTTTCCATACCTTAGTGCGATAGGAGCACTAATGTACCTTGCTAACTGTACTAGGCCAGATATTGCCTTCGCAGTAAATTTATTTGCTAGACATAGTACAGCTCCAACAAAACGCCATTGGGCTGGAGTGAAGAATATCTTCAGATATTTACAAGGTACCAAAGATCTTGGTTTATTCTATAAGAAGAATCAAGACATGACTTTGACTGACTATACTGATGCTGGCTATCTTTCTGATCCCCATAATGCTAGATCACAAACTGGATTTGTATTTTTGTTCGGTGGAACTGCTATCTCATGGAAGTCAACTAAACAGACTTTAGTAGCAACTTCCACTAACCACTCTGAAATAATTGCATTATATGAAGCTTCACGTGAGTGTGTATGGCTTCGTAGAGTGATTAATCACATCCAGACATCATGCGGCATAGGTTCATTAGAATCACCAACTATTACCTATGAAGATAATGCTGCATGTGTTGCTCAAATGCATATGGGATATATTAAAAGTAATATCACAAAACATATTGCTCCAAAACTGTTTTTTTCTCATGAATTACAAAAAAATGGAGAAATTGATATTTTGCAAACAAAATTATGTGACAATCTTGCAGATTTGTTCACTAAGTCTTTACCAGCAGCTGCATTACAAAAATGCATTTATGGCATTGGTATGTGACGACTTAGAAATTTGCAAAGTTCAGGGGGAGAAATTTCCTAGGACTGAACTTACTATTTATTATCCGATAACAATATATTGTATTTTTCCTTATGAGTTCTCCAACGGATTTTTCATATAGGTTTTAATGATACAATTATTATACCAACGGTATATCGGATTCCTATATTATCCTTATATTTTTTCCACAGGATTTTGGAGGACATATATTTACAAGATCAAGTTTTCAAGAGACCCTACATAGAAGATTTTGAAGACATCGTTTATCCAAGGGGGAGTGTTAGGAATAAATTAGCGTTGTAATTAGGCTAATAAGGCAGTTAGGATTTCTATTAGGAAAACTACCTAGTCCAAACGCTGTCTACACCGAACAGTCGCTACACCTTTTGGAAGCGACCCAAACCTTGTAACCGGCATTGTAAGCACCTGTTGGGGACCTATAAATACCCCACAGTCACAATCAATAGAATCAATCATTTCCCTTCATTCTCTGTGCTTTTCTTCAAGTACTGGTACTCCTCGTTGTCGACGACGATGCATGTAGGAAAAATAATCTATAGGATTCCTTTGAATCAAACAGGCCCTACTTGTCAACTTAACGAGATTTATGCATGGTAGCGTAGCAAAGTGGATCCAACCGATACTTTAGTGTTGTAATACCACCGATTTTTTTTTCATTTGGTTTGCATTTGCACATATATATCTACTTATTCGTATGTATTTGTTATTCCACTTTTCAGAATCCTGCCAGCTACGTCAAAGAGTTAGTTGTTGAGGCATAAAGTGACTTTTTTTTTTTACCCCAAGCAACTTGATTTTTTTACCCACGCGACTTTGAGTTAGTCTCCCTGCAACATGAACATTATAACTCTACTTCAAGGTCTACTCATTACAACGATTAAGCTGGCCACAACTTCTGAGAAATTGAACAAAGTTAAATGTCTTTAACAAGAACTTTCGAAATAGGGTTAACAAACTTTGACAACGAAGGCCCAATTGCTAGTATTGCACTATCTTCATGCAGCACATCCTTTACTCTGCAATCTGCAGGACAACAGAAAACGGTCATTAAGATGGGTACAGGAACTCCACTAAAGAATGTGGTAATGCCCCTGCTTTTCTATTCCCCAAGAACATGGTTCAATTTAGAGTAGATTGTACTGTGACATTTATCTAGGGCACAATCATGATCCCCAAACAGAAAAAAGGAGAATATGCAATGGGATAAAGGAGGCCAAACAATCAAGAATGGATCTTAGATATGTACATCAGCCAAGTGCAGATCAGATTGTTACAAACCAGGTTTTATCATCTGAATATAGAGTATCACAGTAGACTACTTTAAACTGAAGTTATCACAATATTTGTTGGCTTGGAATTTCGAAGGAAACATAAAATATTAATATCAGTTTCTGAAATCATCTACTCCCTCTGATCCAAATTACCTGTCGCAGATTCAATAAACCTAGATGGATTTTAGTCAATATTTCACATAAATCTGCAACAAGTAATTTGAATTGGAGTGAGTACTAGTATTTCTAGTTTCTGGGTCCAATATTCAGACCAAAGGGGTATTGGGATTTTGAAGTAGTATTTCTAGCAAGCAGTAGAAAGTTCCAGGCTGTTCATTATGAATTCAATTTGGCTGCACCCACTTCTCTGATGAATTACACGACCAAACTAACTTAAGGCCAATAGAGAACCCCCAGACCCAAGTTCTCAACAGCTGGATTACTCTTAATTCTTCACCAGAATTTCGCCCTAAGCAACTGGGCAATTGGCAGGTTCGCTTGCAAGGTAAAAAAAAGGTAATATCTCCTAAAATCTCACCAACTACTATCATGCTCAGGTCGACGTCCAACCCCCACGGATCTCAATTTCGCAGGCTTCCACCACGATTCCACGACTCACAGATCCGACAGGTCACAGCACCAAACAACCGGATCCAAGTTTAGCGTAGCACCGCGCACGGAAGAGGGGGACGAGAGGGAGAGGCGAGCGTACCTAGCCGGATCCGACGATGATGTTGTTGATGGGGATGAAGATGAGCTTGACGAAGAATCCGACGAAGCCCATGACGACGAAGCCGATCGCCGTCCGCGCCGCCACCTTGGTGAACTCTGCACCCACCGCGACAAAAACAGCCTCAGATCTGGCGGATCAAAAATCAAACGGGATCCAAACGAGCATCCCTGCGTGAATCGAGCCCTCACCCTTGCGGTCGGGCTTGTGGCAGCGCTTGACGAGGCGGACGCTGTCCTTGGCGAACTCGCGGAGCGGGTCGACCACGGAGTCGACGGCGTCCATGGCGGGCGGGCGGGCCGGCGAGATCTCCGAGACTAGGCGCGCGCGCGTGGGAGGGGAAGCCGACGGAGAATGCTGCTCTGCTTTTCTGCGGGATTGTTTCGCGGATGGCTCCTGTTTTATAACTGCCTCTGGTTGCATTTGCTTGTGACCTTGTGGAGACTTTACGAGTGGGGTGTAGCTCACGGGAACGCCACGTATTTTCGCTTCATATCCACCTTCTGTTCCGGATCCAACGGCCCGTAATAGTTGAAGATCACACGAAGCCAGCACGGCAGCTTCCACCGTAACAATCAGACACGCAGCAGGAGGAAGTCTGAATGCAACCCAACCCCACACGAAAGCCGACGTCTGCCATCTGGACTCGAAAAAAGTTCAAATCACCCCCTAAGTATTGTGTCTGGGACGCTAACCCCCTGACTTTAAACTGGGTTAAATCACCCCCTAACTATACAAAACCGGGCAAATTACCCCCTAACTACCGATTAGCTGTTTTTTTAGCGGTTTAGGCCACGGCGGATAGGAGGTAAACGCCACGTCTCCCGTCCTCCTCCTTCTAAACGCGACACGTGTCCGCAGCAAGCCCACAACCACCCACCCAGCCTTATCTCTTCTTCCTCCCACTCGATTCTCTCCTCTGTTTCTTCTCTCCCCTATCGTACCTGCACTTCCCAATCCTCTCCGCCGCTCACACCCCTCGCCGGCGCGGCGGCGCCCACCCACCCAGATTCCGCCCTTGACAGCGCTTCCACGTCGCCCCATCCCATGATGATTTTGTAGAGCTCCTCTCGAGTCACGACCGTATGCCTCGAGGCTTGATGCCACCGCCCATGCCCGTGCCACGACGCCGCCGTGATTTTCGACTCACTACGTTGCTGCTGCAAGCACACCGCGCCCAAACTTCCCTGTCTCTCTCTCTCTCGACCCCGACTGCTACTGAGACCTCCGGCGCGGCGTTGCTGCAAAGCTATGTCGCTCGCGCCGCTTGCTGCAATGGGCGGTGTCCTGCTTCCAACGACGACCGCAGCTGCTGCCAGCGCCGACCGGACCTGCTGCAACGCGGGCGGTTGGTGCTCCAATGGGCCACCGCTGCTGCGAAGGTAGGTCGCGGCTGCTACAGTGTCCGCCACCGCGTGCTGCTACCCGTCAATGCTGCCAATGACAGCGGCGCTGCTGCAGGTGCACCGTCGCGCTGTAGTTACTACTGCTACAAACCAAGGGTCGCTGCTGCATCTCAGTCATGGCCGTGATTTTTCCGCAAGCCGAAGAAGTAATGAAGTATGCTGCACTGGGCGAAGGTGCTACCTTATGCGGGGGAGAACTTCGTCGTCAGCGGCTATCGCTGTTGCGAGTGAAGGATCCGGCATCGAGCCATTAGGGATGGGCATCGAGCCATTAGCAATTGGAGCAGTTGGAGGAACCACGACTGCAGGGAAGAGAAGACACGGTCAGGACACGGGCTGCAGCTGCAGGGAAGAGCAAACAGCGGACAGCGGGCCGACGAGCCGACGCCCGACGGGCGGACGACAGAGAGCAGGTGCTAGCGCGGCGATTATCATCTCACCTCGTGGCCATGGTCGTGAGAGAAGAGAGGAGCGAGCGAGCTGGTGACGACGCAGGCGCGGCGCGGAAAGTATGGCCCAGGTGCGGCTCACCCAGGTGTCGACGACGTAAGAAACTAAGAATACAGATGGTTCAACCATGCCAACGTGGACCAATACCGTTGTACACCTGGCCAAAACCTCTGCCTAAACAGCTAATCGGTAGTTAGGGGGGTAATTTGCCCGGTTTTGTATAGTTAGGGGGTGATTTGACCCAGTTTAAAGTTAGGGGGGTTAGCATCCCAAACACAATACTTAGGGGGTGATTTGGACTTCTTTCTCTAGACTCTAGACTAGGCTCGGGCTCCAACTTTACCCGCGAACCCAAACAAAAACTCCCGAAAAACTTCCCTTCTAGTCCCTTCATTTCATAAATTTTGTCGTGATGAGAACTCCGTTATCAACTTGCTCGGTTTAATGGCGGGCAACAGGTTTAGATACAATGAGGAAGATCATCAGCCATCACCCTAAGAGCATCTCCACTCGTTTCCTCCATATAAGCTCTGGTGGTGCCGTTTTTTTTGCCCATATTAGGGGCTCCGGCGCTAAACACAAAATGAGGGCTGGTCGGTTCCCAGCCATGACCCCCATACAAATGATGTACATTTCAAATAAAATTATTATTATTATTTCATCACAAATAAAAGACTGGTCATATTTATATCTAGGCCTATAGTACATGCACTCGAAGTCGTCGAACTTGTCGTCGGAGGAACCGTCGTCGTCGCTCACCGGACGCAGCTCGAACCTACGAGGCGGAGGAAGCGGTGGTGGTTGCATCCGCAGAGGCTGTGGCGACACATGCGGCGGGGACAGATGGCCGCAGCGGCTACAACCTTGGTCGTCGTCGCCACGGCGTGTACGGTAGGCCTGCTCCTCCTTCTCCCACCAGGACTGGCCAACCTCCACTGACGACGGCGGTGGCGGCTCCAGGGAGGCGCGGATGGCCACTCGTTGGCTCGGGAACTCTTTTGGGGTCGTCAGGGCGCCTAAAGTCGTGGTCGACCATACCGTACTCCGGTGGCACCTTCCACTATGGTCCCTCCTCCGCCCCTCCAACTGCGGGGAGGGGGCGGATGATAAAGCCGCCGCGCTCGCTGTCGCCCTTTTTCGGCGGCTGGAAGTGAGGGTATCGCAGGCGGGGGTAGTCGTCGGCCAAGATGTGGTTCATCACACCCCTCGAGGGTATGGATGCCCCACCATAGCCGATTGCCGGCTTCGTTGTTGTCAACGGGAGGCGGCCCATCCCCCTCGTTGGCGAGCTCCATCTCCCGCTGATTGGCGAAGAAGGCGTCCCAAGTGGCGGTGTTGTCGAGATCCCAGCGGGGATCCATGCGCTGCTCGGGGGTGAGCTCGACATAGTAGTGGTGGATGATGGCCGCACGCTGCACCTTGGGGCCGGGGGAGACCGGTACGCCTCCGGCACTCAGGCGCCAGCTCGGGGAGCATAAGAACCCCGACGAGCAGGGGTAGTTGGAGGCGGTGAGCGCCTCCGCCTCCGCGTGGGTGAGGGCAAGATCACCGGATGCCAAGGGTGAGATGTGTGAGAGAGAAATATGTAGAACTAGGGTATGAGATGTGGCCCTTCCACCTCTTCCCACCTACATATAACAGCGACAATGGCGGGACGCGGTGGAAAAGGGCGGGAAGATGTAGGCGTGAAGCCGTGGAACTGACGGGAATCGGCGGAACTGACGAGAAGATGTAGGCACATCTCACTGCCAAGGTTAACCGATAACGATTTTTCAGCCGTCCTGCGTCCCGCGCTAGCCTCCCTTTCTACTGGGTTCGACCTGCAGGCATAGTTTTAAAAACCGGACCAGACCGGCGGTTCAACCGGAAAAAACCGGAACCAGTGCCTCTATCGGTTTTTAAGCGCACTGGACCGCATGCGCTGGTGGGCCCGAATAAACCGGCTAAACCGTGGTCCAACCGCCGGGTTCACGCACTAAACCGGAAATCTGGTTCGACTGATTCAATTAGTTGAGTGTTGTAAAAATTTATTTGCACGCAATAGTATTCGAACCCAACACCTCACTTCCAAATACAGAGGGATAGATGTCGCTGACCAGCTGAGCGCCTCCGCCTCCGCGTGGGTGAGGGCAAGATCACCGGATGCCAAGGGTGAGATGTGTGAGAGAGAAATATGTAGAACTAGGGTATGAGATGTGGCCCTTCCACCTCTTCCCACCTACATATAACAGCGACAATGGCGGGACGCGGCAATAGTATTCGAACCCAACACCTCACTTCCAAATACAGAGGGATAGATGTCGCTGACCAACTGGGCTGGTGTTACTTGATGTTATAAGTAGAGATATACTTCTTTTCTATATGATATATATAAGAAAGTTCAACATTACAGCATATGTATGTGCATTCTGCCGGCTTCCATTGCATGCAAACTTCGTATATGTTATATAGGCAGCGTGGGGAAATTGGAAAAATGCATATAATTGGTTGTTGTAGTTTTTAGTTGGACGCCTGGTAGGATGTTAGTCTTGGACACGGCAAAAGTTAACAAGTTGTTGGTCAGCAGCTCACTACTCTTTTATGTCATTATGTGGATTATTATGGAAAATTGCAATTCTAAATTGTTTTAAACAAATAATTATTTAATTAATGCATGATTTGTATGTAAAAGTATATTACTTTCTATCTAAAAAACCGGACAGTGAACCGGTGAACCAGTGGTCCAACCAGTGAAAACCTGAACCGACAACCTCACCGGTTCGATCACCGGTCCGATTTTTAAAACTATGCCTGCAGGTGCCGGATGAAAAGTTAAGCCGCGCTGGCGTAAAAAACAAATTGAAAGCCGTAGCTGGACGCGATATTTTGTGCCCTCAGCGCGCCCCAAAAGCGGTCTTTGGGGAGGACGAGAGATGCTCCATGTGCCTAAAATATGCCCACGCTCAAATAATTTTACAGCGCCCAATTTACGATTTTTGTGTGCGCGGGCACGCGATTGCTTTACCAAGCGCTTTGAATAGTAGCGCATCAAACACGCAAAAAATCAGCGCGCGACAGATTTCGACGCAAATTTCATTGAAAGGAAGATCAAACAGATACAAATGCGATGAACTAAATTTTATAAAATACGATAATGCAAACAAAAAAATATCATGAACATGACGCGGTGGAAGAGAACATATCCGCCCACCGAGGATCATCATCGTCGATGGTGCTCGGCCCTTCCATGTACGCCAAGATGAACGCCTTGCACACCCACTTGACTTGCCTAGCCGCCTTGCACTCCACCCGCTGCTCCTTGAAAAAACTCGTTCTCGTTGACTACGTCTTGAGGTAAGTTCTCGCACCACACTACCATGGCACACTCGTCACTCACACCCCATATCACGGTTTGCCAGGAGCTCCTATAGGCCGACTAGGTTGGCGCGCACGAGGTGCCGCACCCCCCTCCCCTCCTTGACTCAGCGGCGGTTTACTAGGCCGCAGCCCATCAAGCAAAATCTTTTTTTTGTTATTTTTTTCTGCTTATATTTTCTTTATTTAAAATTTAAATCTTTTTAGAAAATTGAGATTCTTTTTTTAATTGTAAACATTTTTAAATATGAATATTTTCAAATTAAAATATTTTCGTAAACAAATACATATTTCAAATTTGAATATTTTTCAAACTTGTACACATTTCAAATTTGATTTTTTTCAAACTTGAAAATGTTCCAAATTTGTACATTTTTTAATTTTGAAGATCAAATCTGCACATTTTTCTAAACTTAAACTTTCAAATATCTTACCATGTTTCGAATCTTACAAAAAAAGAAAAATAAAAAAAACATAAAAAAGAAGAAACATAATTTAAAAAAAAACAGAAAAAAAGTCACAACGTCTAGCTGGCCCGGCCCGTACCCCAAGCGGGGGTGTGCGGCGCGTAGGCATATAGCATTTGCGAGCCTTGCCCGCATCGCAGCTCTGCTCCACAGTCCACACCCGGCAGGAAGAAAGGAGCGGTGCCGGCTCCCTTATCCCGTCCCCGGCAGCGGCCGAAGCTTCTCCATCTCGTCTTCTCCCAATTCGAGTTTATATCTTATCCATTTGAGTAAAATACACGGTAGATCATTGAACTTGTTTGTGTAGTTCGCTTTGGTCATTGTATTCAGAAAACTGACATTTACGATCACTAAAGACGCACCACTGTGTCACATACGGTCACCCCAGACGCTAAAGCTACGTACTTACTGATGTGGCGATGTGCGACCCATCTAGCATTGGCTGTGTGCTGGAGCTTTTAGAGTAAAGCATCTGAAGATTATTTATTGCAGTCTGCGTGCAGAACTCCTGAGACCTGAGGCGACTGCATCATGGCATCTACCCATGCGAGGCTGTCGCGCTTCGTGGCCAACGCCGCCGCGGTGCCGCGTCTCCTGGCCTTCGCCGAGCATGCGAGAACTCACA
This sequence comes from Lolium rigidum, assembly GCF_022539505.1. NCBI lineage: Eukaryota > Viridiplantae > Streptophyta > Magnoliopsida > Poales > Poaceae > Lolium > Lolium rigidum. The sequence continues at coordinate 346,109,798 of NC_061508.1, forward strand.
ACGCGAAAGGCCGTGCAGTTGAGTTGCCGACTATGGGCCTATGGCCGTGTGTTCATGAGGGTCGCAGCATTGATCCTCGCGTTGACGAGCCAGGCGTGCAGGGCCAGACCGGGGTGCTGGCTGCGGCGACAGAGCTGGCCGGCGGCGCGGATCTCGTTGACGAGCCTGGCGTGCAGGGCCAGACCCGCGTGGGCGTGCCACTCGACGTGCTCACGGCCAACGCGGCAGGGTGTCTAGGAGATGTGCAGGTGCTCGGGGAGGCCTTCGGCTCACTCCATTGGATTCCTCGGAGCAGAGGAAGACGAGCACGTAGCGGAACATCGGAGTCAGGAACACGAACTAAGCGACAACATCATAGGGCTTCCGACAACGATTAATTTGCCAGGAAGGACCACCAGGACAACACATCGACGACTAAGCGGCGGCATGAACTGGAAGCCGACGAGCGACGTCTACGAGCATGCGGCCAGGATCTTGATCTCCCTCACGAAGCTCTTGTGCAGCAACACGTCGCTGTCCATGTACATGATACACGTAGCTATGCGAGAACATGATACAAGTGCACAGAACTAAGAAACTGCTCCACGTCTCTGTTAGTATCGACAGCGGTTAATTTGAATACAATGCCACTTTGAACTTGAGTTGGGCGATGTTTGATGAACGTGTCTCATGATCCGAGACCCAACGGCGCTGCGCAAGGTCGGGTAACGGCCGATGGCGGCGCGGGACTAAGGGGCTGCGGGCTGCCGCCTCAGCCTCCCAAAGATCGCCATGGGGAGGAGAGAGAGGTTGAGCCGGCGTGGTGGTGAACTGGTGATAATGGGGCGGCGGCGCGGCTAGCTAGAACGGTGAGGGCGGCGGATCGGGAATGGGCTGTGCTTGGGGAATTATTCGGTCAACAGGGTGAGTGATAGATTGATGGTGGAAAAGGAGACAGGAGGCTGCCATGTGGGGCCATGTCCAATGGTCAAGAGCATAATCTGGGGGCTTTCTTGCAAAACTAAACACACTATGTCTGATTGAAACTCTGCCACGTCAGCTAATACGTAGTTCTAGTGTCTACGGTCACCGTACATGGCGCACTCGCGCGTCTTCAATGACCGTAAGTATCACTTCTGTGAATACAATGACCAAAGTGAAATATACGGACAAGTTTAATGACCGATCATATATTTTACTCTATCCATTTCCTTCTTTCCAAACTTCTCCGAGGGAAACCCTGCCTGTAACAATTGCTTGTGCGGCAGGCCGGCAGCGGTTCAGTGGAGGAGGGAGACAGGTGGCGAATGAGGCCAAGGAGAATCCCCAACTGAAAGATATCATCTCTAAGGCATTAATATAACAGTGTTGTATCATGAGGCACATCAAATTAGTGATAGGATCACCATAGATGTTTACTATGGTTGCAGATATCGTAAGGCTTTCGATTAGGTCCTTTAATATTAGGCAAAGAAATAATAAAGTATTAGTGTGGATATCCACATTGACGTGGACATGCATTCGTCGCATGTGGTATTGATAAGGTTATTTTGACATGTCTGAAAAAATATCACACTGTTGTATGATAGGTAACTGTGTAATGCTCATTTCGATGTATGGGCATATATCGACTTATAAGTAACCGTGTAATAGATGAACCCAATGCATTGATATCTTATACTTGCATGATGAAGTTCTTATAATGTTCACAAAGCTATCCTAAAGTTATAATATAGGCAACCACCTCGACGTGTAACACATTGGTAACCGCAAGGCAGATGAACTCTAAGGAATTGATATCCAAGTGTTGCATGGTGAGGTCCTTGAAAACATAGATAACATTGCCATAGATGCTTACTATTCGTCGTGTGTGGTATTGCTAAGATCATTTTGGCATATGTGAAAAACGATCATTTGGTGTATCATAGGTAACACGCGCACCGATTCATAAGTAACTGCCTGATAAATGAACCCAATGCATGACATCTTATAGTTGTCCGGTGAAGTTCTTTCAATATTGGCGAAGATATTCTCAAGTTTTTTTCGAAATGGAGGCAAAAGCCTTTGCCTCAATCCATTAATTAAGAAGAAAGTGCCCAATTTTTAGGAGAAAATCGGGCGAAAACCAACAACACACACTTAGCACCCCGGCCAACCTGGCTACCCACACGAAGCACAGACGCCATCGAGGAGAAAGACCATCTTTGACGATGTCATCGACCGTCATCGTCGTCACTCCTCCACGAGACAGCGATTCCGACTTCACCTTAGACAACCGCCACCGAGACCCTCGCCGCAAACGGCATCGGAACCCAAGTGAGCCTATGCCAAACAGTCGGCCCCCAAGCACATCGAGGAGGAGGCAACTCCGACTTCAACCGTGACCTTCATAGGAGAGGTTGCACACCTTGCACCAACGCAAGCACCAATCAAGTGGCATCGTTTCCACAAGTCGCCTCGCAGCTCCGACTTCACCATCACGGCAGGGGTGACGAAGGACATGCCGCAACTCCGATCCGCACACCATTGTCATCGTCGCCACGCAACCCATGACGCCAACACCATCCAACTTCCACGGGTCCCTCCGACCTAAGCAGCTCCAAATCGATGCCCTCAAGAGGGAAGACGACACAAGAGTGCCGCCATCGACCGGTCACGATGGACCTAGGGATTTCCCCGGAGCATACCCAGACAGGAAGCCACAACGTCACCTCGGCGATGCCTTCAAAAAGGAAGCGGCGCCCGAAGCCGCCGCCATCGCCGGCCTCGGCCAGCTGCCGGCCGGCCAGCAACCGAGACAAGGCGTGAGCCCGGGACTTGTCGCGCCATCCTGCTTCGTGCCCAAGACCGGACCACCTTCTTCCACCTTGCCCACCAACACCTCGCCGCATCCGTCGAGCCGTCGCCACAGCCCGCCTCCCCATCAGAGCCAGGCGCGTAGGCCCCTGATCCGCCACCCCACCCCACCGTCCCGGAGCCGCTGCTCCGGCGTCCCAGTGCCCGCCTCCGCGCCACACAGCACCCGCCCTGGCGTACCGCGCACACCCGCCTGGAGACACCAAGCAGCAGCGCCCGCCTGGCCACCCCCGACGCCTGGCCGGAGCAACCCCGTCGGCACCGGCGGACGACGCCGCACCAACCCTCCGCCGCACCACCTCCAGCCCACCGCGGCCCAGATCGGGCCCGGGATGGCCCGCAACGCCGGCCGCCGCCTGCTGCTACGCCACGGCCGTGCCACCACAGCCCGCAACGCCCAGCCACACCCACCCGCCGTCGTGGCAGACGAGACTCCAGGGCCGCCGCCCTGGCTTCCTCCCTTCCCTCCGGCGACGCCCCCACACGGGCCGGTCACCTCGACGGAAACGAGCTCGGGCCCCCTCACCCCCTTTGGAGATGAGGCCCACCGCCACCGCGGCAAGGGCCGGCGGCAGCGGCGGCAGGGGGGCGGCGCAGGCCGGCTGCTGGAAGCGCGGTTGGGGTTTGGCTCCCGGCGTCGCCTGGGGAGCGACGCGAGGAGCCCTCTTCGTGGGTCTCGCTCTGTTCTGTACTTAAGATATTCTCAAGTTGTAATATAAATAACGACCTCTACATAGAACACATAGTTACGGCCCTGGCAGGGTCGATGACTAGGAGGCGGGGGCCGGGGGAGGATTGGCTTAGGCAGCGACACGGTCGGCTCGAGAAGCCGGAGGCCTTGGTGGCAGTCGTAGAGCTCGAAGTGGGAGGCTTCCGGGGTGAAGTCGAGGGTGGGTTGCGGGGAGGATGTGGGGCGAACACGCTGTCGTAGACTCGTAGTAGTGTGTTGGCTCTGGTTGGATGGGCGGCGGGGGAGTGGTGTTGAAGGGATGGGGATTCAGTGACTGGCCTACAGCCAGTCACGGCGTGGCTGGACATAGCATCGCCGGACATTCTACATCTCCAATCAATTGATCCGAAAATTTTGTAAATTTGTTTTTTTTGCTGCGTTCAAAATATAAAGTATTTTTGATTGAAATTTTTTCATACTTACAACATGATTCGTTGGCAATATGTACATTTTTTATTTTGAATTTTTTGATGATTTTGAAAAACGAAAATTCAAAATCAATTGATTGGAGACGGTTGGATGTAGAATGTCCGGCCGATGGCTGTAGGCCAGTCACTGAATCCCCATCCGTGTTGAAGAGTAGCCGAGGAGGGGAGGGGCGCATGGTAGGCAACGTGGCGCGACGCGGCGCCATTGGTGGCAGTCCAGGGTGGCGCGGATGAGGTCGGCGAGGAAGAGGCTGCGGAGGATGTCGCGGAGGTCGTCCCGACATTTCTCCGGCTTCACCGGCGGCTCCGGGGCAGAGGTGGACGGAGCAGAGGACGGTCTCCTCTCCCGGCTCTTCCGCGCCATTGCTGGGGAGAGAGAGACAGAGCACCTTTCCCCTGAGCTCCAAGATCGGCTGAATCTGACCGTGGCAGGAAGGGGAAAATAAGGGCTGAATCTGACATGTCGACACCTTATACAAATTGTGCAACATAGAAGGGGTCCAGATCAATGGACCGTGACGCGCATACCGTGACGCAAAGAGTAAGGATGACAAGGTGGCGAAGAATCCATGTATTTGTCAGAACTGGCAGGATGGGAAGCCGTATGTGCGTGAGCCGTATCCGGACAGAGATAGCTTCCCAAGTTGACCCTATGTCCCTATCTCTGTTCGGTGGAGAGTTCAGAGGATGTGGGGAAAGGGCAAGAGAGACGACAGTTGAGGAAGGTGCTCACCCACGTTGCTTGCTGCGTTTGCTTCTGGTTCTGCCAGGAGGGACACCTGGCGCGCTCGTGATTCGGAGGGACACAAAGCGTTCGTTCCCCCGGATGCTCCACAGCATTTTCCATTAAAATACGGCTACTACTGGAGTACTAACATGGGTGGACCGTGGACCTGACCATCTCCCCCCGTCCCGAACTAAACTCCGCTATGGCAACTCCAAAGCTACGACCCAAACCAGACCCGTTGCCCCGTTCAGATTGGCCTGGCCGACAATCCGTTTGGATCGCGTATTGCGTCCAATACGCGCTCGAACCGCAAAAGTCAAAGACACTAAAAAAAGAAAAACAAAAACAATTAAACCTAAAATATAGTTCATTAAACATATACCTATTTTAGGAAATTTTAAACTACGAAAAAAGCCTTCTATATGGGCTTTAAACTAAAATATATATAAAACCCTAGCCTAGGGTTTGAGGACAACGAGGTGGCCGCCGGTGCGCCGCCTAATCCTTGTGGACCTCGTCGCCGTGGGCATCAATGACGTTCCCGGGCGGCGATGCGCTGTTGTGGCTCGAGCGCGCCGGAGACTCCGGCCACGGCGACCATTGGGCCTCTTCCCAGGCCGAGTGGGGGTCCGGAGCCGCCCGCTGCTCCGCCGCAGCAGCCCGCAGCTCCGCCTCCTCCCTGTGGCGGAGGCGCTTGCACTCCTCACGCTAGCGCCTGTGCTCCTCGCGCCGGCGCCTCAACCGCCTGTCGGGCCTCCTTCTCCATCGCGGAGGTGCGGATCACCGTCGCGAGCTGCGGCCACTTGGCCTCCTCCTCCGCGATGGACAGCGCCTGAGTGGTGCGCATGTCCGGGTCGTCGTCCTCCTCCGGATTTAGCACCAGCGGCGCGGGTTGCGCCAATGCCGCATCGTTGATGTGCAGCCCGCCGCGGTGGCGGGCTGGTCTCAGCGTTGCCACCACCCGCCGGCTGCTACCGGTCTCGTCGTCGTTGGCGCCGGGAGCGAAGGCTCTCTTCGGGGCCATGGTTGCGGAGTGGGGCGCGTGCGTGGGGAGTTGTGAAGCGTAGTGGGGAAGTGGACAGGACAGTGATAGTTCCCTCCCGGTCCACTTTTAATAGGACGCACGCCCTCCCACCGACAGCTGGGCCCAGGGAGGCGAGCAGGCGAACCTGTTCGGACGCAGCGTGCCATCCCCGGCCACGCAAACATGGCCCGGATTTGGGCCAAGTTTCGGTCGTCTAGGACACCGCGGCCATCCACATTTGGGATGTGTGGCCGCGTTGGGCCGCATTTTTGTCTGCCGCGGCCCATCCGGACGCGCGGGGACGCGGATGCGAAATTGCCCTTCGAACCACGGCTAATTTTTTACGTCCGGGTTGTACCCAACAGCCGGACGCACTTCACGTTTTCTACAAATAAATTCATTGATAGTAAAAACAATTTACATAGCACGGAAAATAAAAACATGAAAATTTTAAAAGGTCAAGTCCTACTAAAACCCTGGCCTACGCCTCGTCGTCGTTGGGCACCTAGGTCAGGTCTACAAGGTTCAGGATCGTCCATGGCCAGTTGGGACCCGGCGGAGAAAATGCCGGTGTGGCCAGTGGTGGATGCGGAGGCAGCCGAGCAAATGCTGGTGCTGCCCACGGGTACGTGGGCGGAGGAGGCACTGAGGCCTACAACGCCAGGTTGAAGGCGTCTTCCTCCGACAGGCATGTCGGCATGTGCTCGACGGCGGTGGATGCAACATCTCCAACATGAGGAGGGCTGCCGGTCAGTCCTTCGGTAGCTCGATTTGCCTATCCTCCTACTGCTCCATCTAGATCTCATGGAACACGCTAGAGACTAGACCCCACATCGGTGGTCTGGCCTGGAAAACGGATCCATGCCGCATCCCAAACCCCCCAAAATCCCGCATATATAGCGGTCGGTGAGGCGGATGGGGGCCAAACCTCATTAGAGCATCTCTAACAGAGCCCGTAAAAGTGCAAACCGAAAAACTCGAGTTCAGTCTTCCGAAAACGTGTTTACGGATCGCAAAACAGCTGGCGCAGAACAGATCCCGTAAACTAAAACCGAAAAACGAAATATTCGAAAAATCATCATCTTCTTCAGGATAACTGTTCGGCCGCTGCCTAGATCTCCCCGCGCAGGCCGGCGGCCGCGCTCCCGGCTACAGCCACGAGCTTGGGATCATACGAGGACGGTCGCGCACGGCTCGATGAGGCGTAGGTCCGGCCGGCCCGGCCGGACGCGGCCAGACACGGCCGTGATTGCTGCTGCCGCTCCGCCTTGCTCCACGTACGAAATTGATGCTACCTTTGGAATGATTGTGCTGCTCGCTGCAGCTCTTGGCCATGCGCGATGTGCTAGCAGCTCTTGGCCGCGCACGACGCAGCTGCTAGCTGCTGGCTGCCCTTGACGCGCGTATGCAGCCGCGCTGCGCAGCCTGTTCGCCACCACGCCGCGCCATAGCCTGCTGTGTACGTCTACCTCACGTTTTGTCTGCAGCCTCGAGCTTGGTCGTCTTCGTACAATTTTAGCAAAGCAGTCAGAAATCGGTGGCTGGAGGTGATTGTACGGACGGCGACGCTGAAGAAGTCCATTCAGTTTTCGGCCTGTAAACCATCCTTTGGTCTATATTAGTAGGGGTCGAGTCCAAAAATTTTCGGGCCCCTGAAAAAGTTTTTCGGGCCGAACGACGAGTTCAGTCTCTGTTCTGCGCCACTTTCAACCTGAACCCGTAAATCGGCCGGAAAAATACGGTTCCGGCGTGGTTTACGGGCTCTGTTAGAGATGCTCTTAGCTCCTCCGCCTCTCCGCCTCCCGCCGATGTCAAATCGACGCCCCGCAGACGAGCAATCGACCAGGCCGTGCGTAGATCGAGCATCCCCACCTCCCGCCGGCGATGATGGTGGCGGCGTACGGGCGCAGGGGCGCCAGGTAGGCCGCGGTGAAAGCCGCCGAACCGCTCGTTCCGCCGGCGAGAAGATGAAGGCGCTACCGCAACTACGGTGTCGCGGCGCCGCCCGCCTTCACAGGCGGGAGTCCGACCACTACCACCGCCGCCACACCTATTCCCCTTCTGCGGTGTCCTCATCGTCGAGCTCCCGCCAACGCCCGTCGACGGCGTTGGTGCTGAAGATGGCGGAAGACGCTGAGCCGCCGCGCCCCCCGCAGCCGCAGTTCGCGCCGGTGACTGCCTCGACAACATCGAGCTAGAGCGCCTCCTCCCATAGCTCGGCGTGAACGCGGGGCTCGCGCCTGGTGACTTCATCGAGGAGCGCAACCTCGACACCGTAGTCGGCCTCGTCTCGTGCTCGAGCCAGCGCGACACGGACAAGGCAGACGGATGGCGGCGCATCGCGGAGGAGCAGGGAAGGGTCTTCGTCGACCTCGGTAGCAACACGGAGGGACGAGGCCGCTCCGACGCGCCGCCGCCACGGCATAGGGCTCCAGTGAGTATCCCGGAACCGTTTTTGCGTTCTAGGTTGCCGTGGCAGCGGATTTTAGCTTGAATTTAGCTATTTCGAATTGCTTTTACTGTAATGTAGTCGAATTTAGCTCTATGTAGGCATGAACTATACAAATGAAATGAAATTCCATCTTACGCGTCTTTAAAAAAAAATGCAATTCTATATGCCGTTTCTATTCTGCGCGCGTGTTCGTCGACCCAAAAGAGCGTTAGCTGCCCTGGATAGCTCGATTTGAAGTTTGCGGTTTGCCGCTTATGATACAGAGATACTCTTAGCATCTCTGGTGAATGGATATGGATAGATGGCCACACCCATTTCGCATGGTTATCTTACGGATTTTGTGTTGTGATAGTTAATTGTATTCAGGATCAGTGCCATTACACATGGAGCCCTGCATCTGGCGGGGAACTCAATCTGCTGGAATATTTAGTTTCAGCAATAATTACAGTGATATATCCATTCTATCTGGATCCCTAAGAGCATCTTCATTCGCGTCTTCCAAACCATCCCTAAACCATGCCGAATCGAGCATTTGGGGACGTGTTTTATTCATATCGCATTTGGGGACATCGCTCCCCAGTTGCGTCCTCCAAATAAAATTTCGAAAATTTTAAACTTATGCAAGATTCGATTAAATTCATCCAAACTTAGCATATATTACATAGATTCGAACTAGATTCGCTAAATTTAAACTAAACCTAAACCTAGTAGTACTTGCGGCGGCCGGAGGTGTCGTAGTACTGATGAAAGGTGTACATGTCGTCGGTGACGACCTCCTGCTTGACGCGCTCGTCGGGCTCGTCGACGGGCTCGTCCTTCACCAGGCCGCTTGGCTCTGCCTCGCCGTCGTCGGTGAGGTCCGCGACCGGCTTGCCGGAGTCGTGGATGGACATGGCGATCGCCGTCTCGATGTCGCCCCTCCAGGCGTCCTTGTCGTTGAGCGACGCCAAGAACGCCGCTCGCAGCCCTGGGCAGTCCTCGGGGTCGTCGATGCTGGTGATGAGTCGCTGCTGCCGCTCGTACTCCGCGAGCAGCGCCTCCTGCGACGCTTCCTCCGGCTCCTCCTTAACCTCCGGCTTCGGGATGAGGAGAGCGCCCCCGCGCCTCTCTTGCTGCCACCGGCTGCGGCGGCTCGGATTGATGGGCGTCGCCGGCTCCTCCTTCACGCGATTTGGGGCGGTGTAGGGCGCCGAGCGGTAGGACAAGGACGGCGTCGATCGGGCCGATCCTGAGGAAGAAGAGTTCGAGGAGGACGAGTACGTGGTCCTCCTCGGCTGCCATTGCGCTGCGGGGGACGGTGGTTGTGAGGGAGGCGCCTCCAACCTTGGAGCGCCGTTGCGGATGCCGTGGATGACGTTCTCGAGGGTGCGCCCCGAAACGCCCCAGAACAGGGCGCGCCCGTCCCTGTTCCAGCTGTTCGGCCCGCCGATGAGGCCGGTGGTGCTGCGCATCTCCACGTCGTACTTGGCCTTGAAGTACGTGGCCCACCAGTCGTCGTTATTCTTGGCCGCCCAGGTCGGATCCGCCCGCTCCTGGGCGGTGAGTTCAGCCCGCCGGGCCCTGATGGCGTCCTTCGAGCGCTCTACGCCCGGCGTTGGGGGCGGCGGGATGCCTATGCCGTTCATGGCCATCTTCCAACCGCCGCTGCTTGGCAGGGCATGTCCGGCGGGATAGGATATCCCGCGTGGTACAACGCCCATGCCTTCTTCACGGTTAGACTGCCGCGGCCGAAGCCGTTCGCCGTGGCAATCTTGCGGGAGGACGAGGACGACATTGCTTGGAGCGATGAGGAGAAGATCTGGGGGTGACGAGGAGAAGGTTTGGGAGCGGTGAGAGATTGGGACGAACCGCAGGGCCTCTTAATGTACAGCGGCGGCAGCGGGTGGTTGCACGCAATAACGCCGACGCGGACGGCCACGCGGCCATGCACGACGAGACGCGTCCCTGCGTCGCCTGAGAAAACTGGGACGCCATTAACGTCGTTTGACCAAAGGTAGGCGACGAGGTTTTAGGCTTCTGAGCCGCTGACAGGTCGGGCCCGCATCATTTCTCGCTTTTCGGTGCGTCCGGCGTCCCCGGTGCGTCCCCTGTGGGGCGGGGACGGACTCGGGGTGCCGGACACCGTATCGGGCTACGTCGAACAAAAATCGGCTTTGGGGAACGCGGCTGGGAACGTTTGTTTGTCCGGCGCGCCTCAAATCGCTTTAGAGACGCTTTTGGGGCGGCGACTGGAGATGCTCTAAGCTTCTACGTTGCTCTGAACTTGTATACAGAGAGACAACATGAAAATTTTAATATTTTGCGTGCTACGGTTCCTCGTGACTTGTGGTTACCGTTCGGGAAATCCGGTCCCCGGTCATTAACCGGATATCCCGTATTTTTTAAAAAAATTGAGAACTTTTTGAAATATTGCGAATATTCTATGTAAATGGTCATACTAAAGAATTTGAATTCAAATTTAGATTTCAAATTTCGTCCGGTAACCGAAAATTCCAACCCGTCTCGGGAAAAAATTGAGAGAGTTTATACGAACGCTGGAGACGGGATATGGGAAGGGAAGAGCTTCACAGAGAGCGAGCTCCAGTGAGTGCAGGCATGGAGAGCTCCTGCGTCCGCTCCCTGATGGGCCGGCCTAAGTAAAGCCTCTTCTCCAGATTTCTCATTTTCTATTATTTTAATTTTTTATTTGAAAGTAAATCAATTTTGAAAAACTTCAGGTTTTTTAGCAAAGAAATTATCCACATTTGAAAAATGTTCAAAACAAAAACTTGTTCAGCAAGTAAAAATATGTTTAAAATTTTTTAAATTAAAATTTAAAATTTTGTTTACATTTGAAAATTATACAAAAGTTACGGCAAAATAAAGATTTTTCACTGAAAAATAAAAAAATTCGAAAAAAAGTGTGTGGCGCACCATATGCACATGCGCCACAGAATTTTTAGACCGAAATTTGAAATCTGGTGGCTCCCTCCGGCCTCCCTCTCTCTTTTCTCCTCCTCCCTCTTCCTCTCCTCCACTTTCACTTCCCCTTCTTCCCCCTTCACCCGGCGACCACCTCCACCCCCTGACCTCCTCCTCCTCTGGCGACTACCTCCTTCTCCTCCTCCGGCGGCCATCGCCACCTCCTGCACCTCCTCCTCCGGCGACCCCCTCCTCCCCCACCTCCGGTGACCCCCTTCGACTGGCCTCCTCCTCCCCCCTCCGGTGACCCCCTTCGATTGGCCTCCTCCTCCTCCACCCATCCCACCCACCTAGCCCGGTGTCCTCCGGCAAATTTCAAAAAAATTCCGGCGAAATTCCGGCGGCCCTAGATCTAGATCTGGCTGCCATTTTATTAAAATTCAAAAAAAATCTGTGGTGCAAAAACTTTCTATGGCGCATGCCTGCCTGGTGCACCACAAAAGTTTGAAAATTCTGTAGCACATGTAGGTGCGTCACAAAAAAAATTAGTAGCCTGACTTCTGTAGCTCACGGAATATGCGTCACAGGAAAAAAACGTGCGCCACAAATGAGGGTTTTCCTAGTAGCGGAAGGGCAATGACGCTGCAAGGGTCTTCCTCACCGGCGGCGGTCGTAGCTCCGGGCGGCACTAAGTGCATCAACTGCATGCCAGAGGAAAAGCTGCGTGCACGGACCTCCAGTTGTGTGATGCGAGGCAGAGAAAAAAAGATTGTTTTTAGGTGACCGTGTCAAGGGCTCCATCCGGAGGCTCTGTTGTTTTGAGCCTCAGCACCATCCTTTGTTTATTCCAATTGATTGCGTGACTTGCAAATGCTAAGCTAAGCCTGCAAAACCCCCAAAATCTTGCGACGCGCCATAGTCAACTACTACTTCATCGGCAGAAAAGGGAACTTTCAAATCCATCTGTAGCTTGTACCTGCCACGTGCTATGGAATGAAAGCTCCACCGGGGAGCCTCTCCGATTTGTATTTGCGCTTGCTCCGTCGACACAGGAGAAGCCAAACGCTCGCGTTCGGTTTCGCGCGTTTCCCATAAATACAGACAACCTTCGTCTCCGAGCATGGCGTCTCCTCACCGAGCCTACGAACTCCACCGACCCACAGCCCCACTCCGCCGCCTCCTCCGTCTGCCCGATCCGACGCGGCATTCATTCCCCAACGGCCCTCGAATTTGAGCGGGCGGCTAACCATTTGGGCAAGGACTGGGCTCACCTCCATCGCCGCTCTACTAAAGAAGAGAGCGAGTTCGTGACCGGCCGGCCGGCCGTGGGGACGAAGGCTGGGGAGAACTAGGACCCGCTGGCCAAGGTAAACCTCTCTCCATTTCTCCTTTCTTCTCGTCTTTCCGCTAGATATTGCTTCGATAGGATAGCTACGGAACCAAGATTTAGCCCGTCAGTCTGTTAGTTGCGAATTTGAGGTAGGCGAGTTGGGATCTTGATGTCGGTGCGCGTGAAGGCCGCGTGTGCAGGCGGTGGCTGGTAGCATGCATGTAGCTCTAGGCTGTGTCGTCGTCGCCGACGGGCATGGCTGATGCAGGGCTGCTGGACACGCTCAGTGTCGGAGATCTCAGAAGCTCATCAGCTGGCTCGCCGGTGTGCCGGACCGCTCCCGACCGTGAGGCCACCGGTTCACGGCCATGGGCACGGGGTTGACCACCGTCGTCGAGGAGGAAGAAGAGGTGTAGAGTGTTGTCTAAACCCCATCCGCTTGGCGCGTTTGGACAAGGAGGGCGAAGAGCGGAAGAGGTATACAGTGCAGTTTGGTTAGACGTGCAAGGGGTGGACGGGATGAGGCCGACGTAACCACTGGGTTCCCTCATACGATTGGCTCGCAAACTAATCGGTAGAACCTCACACGATTTGCGATATTCCATCGTACACAATACCACAAGTCCACAAGGTTGAAACAGCCAGGTACTACTTGATGCGGGCATGCGGCACGTGTCATTCTTTTGTCTAGTTCTATTTCTCTTTCACTATTCAACTAGACTACCGTTTAAACTTTAGGTAATAGATGTTTGTTGTGAAAACCACTATATGAAATTAGTTTGTTACTAACTCTCGAAAAAATTAGTTGCCTACAACTGTACTTGCTAACCAAGATGGAGGTTATTTTGTCAAACTTGTGGACAGTACAATTGATATTATAATCCAAGCAGCAACCAAGATTTTTTTTCATTCAGTGCTCTTTACCAGAGGAGGTCGTAATTACTTGTTACCCCAAAATACCGGAAATCTTGATGTTTTACCGTGAGAGTTAATTCAGAAAAAATTGAATTCAAAAAAATTTATGTGTCAAATAAATTTGGTAAAGTAGGTTTTCAGTAATGTTGAAGTATCCCAATGGTTGTGTCTCTACTCCATTGCTACTCCATTGCTAGTCTCTACTTTTTTTTAGCTTCTAGAAGGGCTTCTTTCAGAAGTTACCATCCCTATTTGATAGACTAATTTAGAAATTTAAATACGTTCAGAAGACGGTCTTCTGGGAGAAGCTCAGGGGGTAACTTCTGGTTGAAGCCATCGTAGAAGCTGAAAATAATTTAGACAATTTTAAGATATTCTTTTATGGACCAATGAAGTAATATTTTTTTTATCTTTGCTAAAATATGGAAAGAAATATGAGAGGGGCATGGATTGATGTTTCTGCTCAAATTGTTATAATGATATTTTTCCATGTAGGCTGCCTTTTTTTCATATTTTTTGATAGTGGCATTTTAATTTAAATGGTTTTCTGTATCATTTTTATTAGATTTAATAATATTGCCTAGTGATACCTTTGCCAAATGGAAAACAAGTCAAAAATGCTTTCTTAGCTCTCCAAAGCATGTATAGATAAATTCGATTTTCATCTTCCCGTTTTTTACTCTACCCTGAGTACGAGTCAGTTAATATTTTGCCATGCGGCACAATAATCAAACAGTATTTTCTTTCAATACATTTTCAGAAAATGGTGGGAGCCATTGCCGGTCAGATCATGAGTATCGTGTTCAACATCGCCACTCTTGTACTTCGAATTATACAGACGTAAGTATGACAAATGTTGAGGCCAGGAGCTTCTTCTCCAACTAGTTTTGCACACGACGAGCTTACGATGACTCCATGTATAACTTTCAGGCTTATTGATTCAGTGTATAATGCTGACGGCGAGTTAGTCTTCGAAAATTTCTCGCTGCTAGACAATTCGGTCAGCTGTCCCAAGCTGTTGTTCACCGCTGCGTATCATGCTGCTCATACCGAGGGGTCTGCGGTGTTTGCGTCCGTGTGTTTACTGGGGTCATGCCTTATTGTTATCACTATGATGTTTCATCTGAACAGGAACTACAAAACTTGGGCAAGGATTAGGGTAAGATTTGGTGTATGTTATCCTCTGTAATTCTGTATAACGTACTTCTTCCATTCATAAAAAGATGTTTTTGATTTATCTAAATAAATACTGTCTACATACATCAAAGTATAGATAATTCCAAGTCATAATTCTATGGACAAATGTAGTACAATATTACTTGATTGGTACTAAGTACATACTAGTATTACTGAGTTATAGCCCCGAAAAAATGCACTTGACAGTTCTCAGAAATCTAATCTTCAGCTGATTTGTCAGTTACTCTGTAATCGTGTCGTGACTTAAGCGAGTTTGCACCAATTTTCTGCAGATTGTCGGAATGGCGTCCTTACTTGCGCTTGGGGTTGGCTTGCTTCGCTATGGGATGCTAATCCCAATAGATCACATTTGGCACACTGTTGCTGTTCCCTCCATCATCTGTTGCCTAGTGTGGCTTGAGGTTGCTCTGCTCATACGCACCCAGGTACTAAGATAAGATTAAAGGCACACAAAAAAATTGGTCAGCAATGCGAGGCAGGAAAACTGAATTTTTGTACATTAAATTGTGGCACAGATGAAGCAGGATGGAGGCAAAGAGCACTTGCTCCGAGATCTACTCATGAAATTGGGCGAGACGCCCATCAGCATCAACCGATGCGTCCATCTTATACAAAACCCAGATAGCCCCTGGGTTTCACAGAAGATTCTTCTTCTGGTAAGCATCCATGTTTGGTTCCCTTGTTTGATCAATCAAGGACTGAAGAATTAATTAAGTACTATCTTGATCTGGAGTTCATAGTTGGGGAGCGGCCCGCCAATGATCATCGGAGCTTGTCAGATCGCCTGGCTCGTGTACAAGGCAGACATCATATCAAAGGTAGTCGAATGGATCATGAAGATCCCTCAAGTTCTTGCCAGGAAAACAGAGCAGGCAGCCGGAGGGGGCAATGGAGGCCGTGATGCTGGGGACCAAGTAGCAGATGAAGGCGTCGAGGTAATTTCGGCGACCCTAACTGAGTCATTTCCGTTTCTGTTGTTCAATCAATCAAGAGTTAAATGATGAATTGCAACTGTCCTGTGTTTTCAAAGGTGGGGAAGGAAAACGGCCTTGCCGTGACAATCGGAGGTTCCCCGGTCAGCAGGATCGCTTACACTGGGGGTATCAAGTTTAAGTTTATCAAATGGTTCAGAAAGAACCCTGGGGTTTCCGCCGCGGAAGACGAGCAGGCTGCCGAAGTTGCCATGGAGATACACGGATGCGGTGATTCAGGGCAGCAGGTGGCAGAAGAAGACGTCTAGGTGGTTGTAGCTTCGGCTGCTTAGCCTCTTTGTCTTTGGTGTGTGTGTATATGGATAGTCACACCTTTTTTTTTACAGGAATGGATAGAGGGTTACGGTTCCTTGTATAGTGCCCTAAACAAAGAAGAAATGAGCATGCCGGCTCCATGTAGTGCAAGAGAAGAATTTACAGGAATCGCATTAAACAATTGCGCCAAACAGTTCAGTTTCGATAGGAAACGAATATTTAGAAAATTAATGGCAGATGTAATTCAATAAAACAAACGCTAAAACCATTGAGCTCAAATTCCCCAACTGCGGACATCCAGCCTCTAATACATTTACAGTGCCTGTTAGAGGAGGCTGGAAAATTTTCACCAGGTCTGATCAACAATGAACTTGCATATTTAACAAGACAGTCAAACTAAAGCAGCAAAAACACATACCCATGGATCATCAAGTGACGGCCAGAAGATCATCACAATGTAAATATTGTATAGGCATCTTGCTGGCGCAATCTATGGGATGCAACAGTGTCGACGGCTGGGAGAGGGTGGCGACCCTAGCTTCGGCGCGCTCCCTAGACCCCGCCACTTGGGGAGCACCCACCCATGCGGTAGACTGGTTGGGTGGCCTCTCCGCTGGTCTACCGGCGGTGGAAGCCTCCCGCGTCCGTTCGTGGAGCCTCCTTGTGCTTTGGCAGATTTGGCTCGAGAAAAACGCCCGCATCTTTCGACAGACTTCTTCTTCGGTGACCACCACGGTGGCCAAGATCAGCGACGAGGCGGCTGTTTGGGACTTGGCCGGCGCGAAGATCATCTTACCCCGCGAGTAGTCCCCTTTTGTTAGTTTCTCTTTCCACCGGCAGGTCTTAGCCAAACCTACTGGATCGTGTGTTTGAGCCGGCTGTCTTTGTACGAAACACACTCTTCTATTAAAATATCGAGCAGCTCACCTGCCGAATTCTCAAAAAGAAAAACAATGTCGATGGCGAGGCTCTTCATTCCTGGTTCTAGATTGGACGAGAAAGGGAGGGACACGTGATATTTTCTGGGCAGCTCTACACTTCCATTCATCTGTACTAGGCTTATACAGATTACACTATTTTTACTTTAACCCCTCTACTATACAAATATCAAACAGAACTCTAACACTCCCTCTCAAGATGTGGCAAATATATTTAAGAGCCCCATCTTGCTACAGATTCTCATAAAAGATACATTACACACTTCTTTTGTCAACATATTAGCAATTTGTTCTCCAGACCTAACAAACTGAAACTAGACTTGAATTAATCCCTCATCCATCTTTTCTTTTATGAAGTGCCTATCTATTTCAATATGCTTTGTGCTATCATGATGAACGGCATTATTCACGAGGCTGATTGTAGCTTGATTATCACAGTGGAGTTGAAGGGGTGTGTCGAGGGTGTTCCCTGGCAATGCCCACCATAAAGAGCTTAGGGTTGACAGAATCCTGCAGGCTAGCACGAGACATCGGATACGAAACAAACGGGGCGAGAGATTTACCCAGGTTCGGGACCCTCGATGAGGTAAAACCCTTACTTCATGCTTGTCTGATCTTGATTATCGAATATGCTGGGTTACAATGGGGTAGTCGATATGCTGTTGTTGGTCGACTCGCCGAGAGGCAAGGATTTTAGGTTTGTAGATCTAACTTGCGGTGGTTCTACGTGTTGAAGTTGTGTCTCGACAGGCTCCCTCCCGGCCCTTATATAGCAGGCCAGGTCCCGAGAGTCATGCCCGAACTCGACTAGGTTATAACAAGATCTATTCTAGTCTTTTCGTTTACGGTGTCTTATTGCCTTGTTCATCAAAAATAATCCATCTTCCGGTAGGTATTTTTCTGGAACCGACGTACGGGTCCATCTTGGCTGTTTATCAGAATCGATATGTGCGAATTTTGACGGAATCGCTGAAATCCTCACAGTACGGTTTTGAGACGTTATAAAAGGCTTGCTTTTTTACTCATACAGTTCAGCCATATGTGATTGTTCGATTGATAATGGTGGTGTTTTGTTGATACGTTAAATATGAGATTGTTGCCTAATATAAAAAGAAATGGAGGGAGTAGTTAAAATTAATTATCAAATTTCCGCTCATGTCATCAACGACCAAAATATTTCTAACGGTGGGAGCTACGCAAGCATTGACGTGACCCTCTTCCTGATCATACCTGTCGTGAGAGGTGTCGCAGCAAGCATGGCTTTTGGCATTTCTCGTATGTATGCAATAAAATACATCTTGCAAGGTGTATTAAACCACACGCACGTTCTATGACGATCGGGGCGTGCTTCAGTGTCCCCCCTCCAACCAAACTTGAAAGGGGTAAACGTGCGTTTGGTTCGTGACCAGAAAATATGGATAATCCCATCCCAAAAACTGAATATTTCCGAGAAAGGCTGGACTGTATGATCCGTGAATTTCATGACTAATCTCACTAGGCACCTGGCCGTCGACGTGACTCCGACACCTGCCACCATCGTATGTCTGGCTCCCCAGCTCGGCGGCGGCCACCATGTCGCGGCGAGCGGTGGGCTTGCTTTTCCACGTGGCTCCCCAGCTCGGCATCGGCGGCTTCCAGGGCGCGGTGAGCGGCGGGCTTGATTTTCAACGTGGCTCCCTAGCTCGGCGGCGGCGGCCTCCATGGCATGGCGAGCAGCGAGCTTGCTACGTCTGCGCCACACCCAGTCGACAGAAACAGCCTCGCTAAATACGTGCGGGCAGTGACCTTGCTAGGCATGGGTAGGCGGCCGCCCTGCTAGGTCCGGCCTCTGCCACGAAGGGAAAAGGACTCGTTAATTACATATTAATCGGTGTGTTAATGGCATATTTATCCTTTTCTATTAATCGTTTATTAAACATATTTTATCCCATCTCATCCCGTACATATTTGCCCATGAACCAAACACACACGCGTTCAACTCGACGCGAAGGGTATCGCCAGATTCTAACCGTGCTAAATAGAACAAAGTTTAGAGAGGGAGGACACCGGAGCAATAGCCATGACGATCGTTGCCACACTATTTTCTCTGGATAACATTCAAGGTGGACAACGACCGTTGGTCGGACGTCCGGAGGCCAGAGCTACAGATCATCCCACCGGGTCCAATTCCGGTTTAAAGTCGAAAATGGTGACGACTGATGGGGTGGCCACATCTCCTCTTTGCGATTCTTTTTAAGAAAGGAAAACCCTCTCTGTGTAAGCTCTGATCTTGTACTTAACAAAAAAATCCCAACTTGACTTGGATTGGCCGTTCCACGCCCCAGCGGTGGCACCCCTAGCTTGGAATGCTGATCCAACTATCCAATTGGCTGGATCCTACCTACGTACGTACGCACAAGGTGCTGACATGAAGTTAGTCCGGACATCCCTGTCACTTTCACAAATCCGTCCTGATGGCTGACATGCATAAATCAATTGTCGGAGGCGGTGGGCTAACAGTGCCACGGACGATCGAACGGCCGGGTTTCGGCAGTGCAGCATCGAACGGACCGGGCACGTTTGCGGCCATCTTCCACCTTTGACCACAAACAACTGATGATAGTGATTCTCGTGATACTTTATCTCTAACCGGCCGGAAGCCGTCTACAAAAATGCCTTGATATCTACACCACATGTATAGATTGGGGCATGCATTGCGCTGAGGTGGCTGGCATGCTTCTTCTCTCTTTTCCCTCTTTCTCCCAGAAGAATCGTCTTATAACATTCGCACAAAAATGGCGGGCGGCGGAGCTGGAGCTGGAGGTGGAGCTAGAGCTTCTGCCTATACAAGTCATGAACTTCATCGTCGACATCTTCACCATCGCTCTTCGCATCACGCAGATGTAAGTATGAATGCGAGATCAATATCGAGAAAAAATATTCCACAAGCTTCTTTTTTTGCCCACTTGATAATTGTTAGCAAGTTTCATACGGGCACCTATATACTTAGAGAAGGTTGGTTCATGCAAAAAAAAAAAACATTAACAAGCTTATTTCAGGTTCATTGGTTCAGCCTACGAGTCGGGCGAGTTGGTCTTCCAGGATTTCTCATTGATAGGTAGATCGGTCACCTGCTTGAAGCAGTTCGTCACTGCCTACCATGCTACCCATACCGAGAGGTACGAGATGTTCGGGTACGTGTGCTTGCTGGGGATCTGCCTTCACTGGCATGCCATCACAAATCATCTCGACAGGAACTACAAAGCTTGGGCACGTACCAGGGTAAGATTCACTTACTGGTTGATATTCATTCAAGTTCACGATCCACTAGCTGACTAGCATTTACGGGTATCTGTTTGATACGCTGCTAACCCATTTTGTTTGGAGTTTTACTTACTATGATCTGGTGCTTTTTGTGCACTCCAAAAGGAGATCTGCATACGCGTTACTCCTAATTCCAAAACAGAGAGCATGGGCATTGTAGACTTTTCCTCTCGTTATACTACTATAGTTTTGTGGGTGTACTGACGTTGGGCATGGGCGAATGGCGCCTGTACGTGCTGGTAGTCCGTACATGTAACGGCTTATGTTTAATGAAACAATGTTGACTTTGTAGAAACACGACTCGACAGTACAAACTCACCACCCTCCTTTTTGCTCCCGGCCATCTATCTTGCCGGCGAAGTTGCGTCCGGCGTGACCATCCAGATCCAGGCCAATGCTTCTCGCTGACTCCTGGTTTTCTCGTTCCCAGTCCGGCAGTGCACGAGCACGAGTAAAGCAAGGCAGCACAACGTAGTACACACCATCAGCACGTTTGCATGCACCGATCTAGATCGAGAAGTCCCCACAACGGTGTCGGATAGTTGGATTCGAATTAGTTTAGCAGAAGTTGGGTCGCAGCGGCGGAAGGAAACTGCTCGGCGTCCCCGGGGATCTGATTTCCCAGCCCCCGGGTTGCCAGCCGTTGCATCTGCCATCTTGAATGGCCAGATCTGCTTTTCTCGAATGTAGCAAAAAAAACACTTCCCGGCAGCAAAAAAAAACCCGTTGTAGCAAAAACGGTTCAGTCACGAAAACCAAATAAAAATGCTTGAGCTCGCGGGAGACCTTGCTGGACACCTCGCCGGAGAGCTCGTAGCAAAAAAATTATGCTATTGTAGCATAAAAATGCTAATGTAGCAAAACCCAAATATCATCGGAAATAAAATTGATGAAGATCTCGCCGGAGACCCTCGCCGGAGATATAGTAGCAAAAAAATGCTATTGTAGCAAAAATAAAAATTGGAGCAAAACCGCATAAAAATTGTAATTGGAGCAAAACCGGAGACTTCGCCGGAGTAATTGGAGCAAAACCGCCTAAAAATTGTAGCAAAAAAATTTATTCCTAGGGTACAAAATTGCAGGTAGCAATGCCATGTGCCGCCGGTGGTAGAAACGCCTGATGCCCCAGGAAGCACGGCTTGAGGACGACCAGAAGCCTTCCGCCGGCTCCTCCACGTTCTCCTCTAGCCATGGCGCCACCCATCCTCGGCAAGAGGTGGGAAGTTTAGTCCCACATGGAAAGTTGGGAGGAAGTTAGACCACCTTATAAGGTGGGTTGTTCCACCACTAGTAAGTGAGTGAGAAAAGGAGTGCTACACGCGCGCGCTCCTCCTCCTCGCTCGCTCGTCTCGACTCGACTCGACTCGACACGTCACGACGCGCGCCGCGCTCGTGGTGAGTGGATTGAGCCTCGAGCCGAGACTTTCCTTACTTTTGCGGCTCGGGGAAACGAACGAGTCCTAGACGGACGCGTCGCGGTTAGTCGGTTCGGGTCGCTCCCGGATCGTGGGCTATACGTAGCCGGCTCGAAACGTTCGTGCGACGTGGGCGTGGCCCACGTTGCCTAGGGTTTCCCGAGCCTATATAATCTCCTGCCCGGCTACCGCGGAAACACATCCAATACACGAGTTAGGGTTTCCACCTCTCTGCGCTTGCGCCGCCATCGTAGCCTACTCCATCCCGCGAGCCGACGTGCATCGGCGAACGGGAGAGCGAGTCTCCGGAACCACTCGTCCTTGCGATCCTGTACGGGAGAGGGCGGACTAGGGTTTTGGGAAGCGCTCGCGCGGCTCGCTCCGAGTTCTTCATCACGGGTCGCCTTCCGTCCAAGTCGGGCGGTGCTGCCTACCGTCGTCTTCAACGCCGTCTACTTCGACCCGTCGTCCCCGTCGTCAACAACGTTGTCATCAACAACGTCCATCTGCTTGCGACATCGTCTGCTACACCTCCACCGCCACCACCACCGGATCGGTACGTGCGACATATCTCGATACGTGTAGCGATGGATGCTTTACCGTTCTGTGCTCTTGTTACTCATGTTGATTAATGCATCTAGTATGTTTGAGTTTCACATGTTAGTAGTTGCTGCCATCATGTTTTATATTCTGGAATTAATCATGGAAATTGTGCCTAATTATCCAACAATCCAAAAACCTAATTGTAGGCAATTTCCTGAGTTAACAATGGCTGGTTTTTCCGATGCACTGAGGCCGGATAAGTTTACCGGTGTGCACTTTAAGAGATGGCGGTATAAGGCCATGCTACGGCTTACTCATCCGAAAGTGTTCGAAGTTACTAATGGTTTACCCGAAGGAACTATATCTGATCAAGATCGGAACAAGTTCAAGGAAAACAATACTCTCTTCGTCGGATGTGTTACGAGTATTCTTGCCGATCGTCCGTGTGATGTGTACATGCACTTAACGGATGGTAAAGAGCTGCGGGATGCACCTGAATGCTAAGTTCGGTGCAACCGATGCGAGCGATGAAGCTGTACATCATGGAGAGCTTCCATGACATCGGGATGGTTAACAACCGTTACGTAGTCGAACAAGCTCATGAGATACGGTGCATTGCGAAAGAGCTTGAACTCCTTAAGTGTGCCTTACACGACAAGTTTGTGGCTGGATGCATCATCGCTAAGTTGCCCCCTTCATGGAGGAACTTTGCCACAACTCTCAAACACAAGAGACGAGGAGATATCGGTTGAAAATCGATAGCGTCTCTTGATGTTGAGGAGAAAGCTCGGGCTAAGGATAATGCTGAGAAAGGAGAGGGTCGGTCTAGCGCCAACATGGTGCGGAAGAAACCCTACGAGCAAGAACAAAGGGAATAACAAGCCCTCCTTCAATAAGCCTATGAAGACTACAACCTTCAAGAAGAAGAAGATGATAAACAAAGCGAGATCCGAGACTGCTTTACTGTGGAGAGGCTGGCCACTTTTCTAAGGACTGTCCAGAGAGGGCAGACCGCAAGAAAAAGGGGAGGCAAGTCAACACGGTGACCGCTAGCAATGCTGATGGGTACGGTAATCTCTTTACCGTTCTTTCGGTACTTCAATCTCCATGTTGGTGGATTGATACGGGTGCTAATGTTCATGTGTGTGCTGACATATCCATGTTCACTTCTTACCAGGTCGCCCGGGATTCTTCCGTCTTGATGGGGAATGGGTCACATGCTTCGTTCGTGGTGTTGGCACGGTAGATGCGAAGTTCACTTCGGGGAAGATCGTGCGGCTAAGGAACGTGCGGCATGTCCCTACTATGAACAAGAATCTCGTTAGCGGCTCCCTTCTATGCAGAGATGGGTTTAAGGTTGTTTTAGAGTCGAATAAAGTAGTTGTTTCCAAGTTTGGATAATTTATTGGTAAAGGCTATGAGTGCGGAGGCTTGTTCCGCTTTTCTCTTTCTGATTTCAGTAATAAGTCTGTGAACCATATATGTGGCAATGTTAGTGATGATACCAGTGTTTGGCATTCTCGTTTATGTCACATTAATTTTGGTTTAATGTCTCGGCTATCCGAGTTTAAGTTTAATTCCGAATTTCACCATTGCCAAAGGTTCTAAGTGCCATAGTTGTGTGCAATCAAAGCAACCTCGGAAGCCTCACAAGGCGGCCGAGGAGAGAAACTTGGCACCTCTAGAACTCATACATTCCGATCTATGCGAGATGAATGGTGTGTTGACAAAAGGTGGAAAGAGATATTTCATGACATTGATTGATGATGCGACTAGATTTTGCTATGTTTATTTGTTGCGAACTAAAGATGAAGCTTTAGACTACTTTAAAATTTATAAGGCTGAAGTTGAAAATCAACTAGAGAGAAAGATCAAGCGTCTTAGGTCGGATCGTGGTGGCGAATATTTTCCTAAAATCTTTGATGAATTCTGTGAGGAACATGGCATTATTCATGAGAGGGACGCCTCCCTATTCGCCCCAATCAAACGGGGTTGCCGAGAGGAAAAACCGCACGCCGACCGACTTGGTGAATTCCATGTTAGCCACTTCGGTTTATCAAAGGCATGGTGGTGGGAGGCTTTATTGACTTCATGTCATGTCCTGAATAGAGTTCCTAACAAGAATAAAGATAAAACCCCTTACGAGGAGTGGTGCGGGAGAAAACCATCACTTTCGTATTTGCGCACATGGGGATGTTTGGCGAAAGTCAATATTCCAATTACTAAGAAGCGCAAACTCGGACCAAAGACAGTGGATTGTATCTTTCTAGGTTATGCTCCGCGGAGTGTAGGCTATAGATTTTTAGTAGTTCAATCGAAGTACACGATATGCATGTTGATACTATTATGGAATCTCGTGATGCAACATTCTTTGAGAATATGTTTCCTATGAAAGATATGCATAGCATTGCTAGAATTTCTACTCGAGATAGTTCCTGAATCTAGTACATCTAATGAGTATTTTGAACAATCACATGAGATTGTCATTGAGAAGGATGACAATGAAGCTCCTAAACGGAGCAAGAGACGGAGGATTGAAAAATCCTTTGGTGATGATTTCATTGTGTACCTTGTGGATGATACTCCCACGTCCATTGCGAGAGGCATATGCATCTCCGGATGCGGATGATCTGGAAAGAAGCTCGTCCAAAATGAGATGGACTCGATTCTTTCTAATGGAACTTGGGAGTTGTCGAAACGACCCCACGGATGCAAGCCCGTAGGCTGCAAATGGGTGTTCAAGAAGAAGCTAAGACTCGATGGTACTATTGAAAAGTACAAGGCGCGGCTTGTAGCGAAAGGCTACACACGGAGAGAAGGCGAAGATTACTTCGACACCTATTCACTCGTCGCTAGACTTACCACCATTCGAGTACTACTATCCATGGCTGCCTCCTATGGTCTTATCGTTCATCAAATGGACGTAAAGACAGCTTTCCTTAATGGAGAGTTGGAAGAGGAAATCTATATGGATCAGCTCGATGGGTTTGTAGTAAAAGGTGCAGAGAGAAAGGTGTGCAAGTTGCTGAAATCTTTATATGGCCCGAAACAAGCACCTAAGCAATGGCATGAGAAGTTTGACGAACTTTGACTTCCGTAGGCTTTGTTGTCAATGAGGCTGACAAGTGCGTTTACTATCGCCATGGTGGGGGCGAAGGTGTTATACTATGTTTGTATGTGGATGATATTCTGATCTTTGGTACAAACATGAAAGTAATACACGAGGTCAAGTCTTTCTTGTCAAAGAGCTTTGATATGAAAGATCCGGGAGAAGCCGATGTGATTCTGAACATCAAGCTGATTAAGAACGAGAGTGGGATTACTCTAACGCAATCCCATTATGTTGAGAAGATCTTGAGCCGGTTCGGCTATATTGATAGCAAGCCTTCTTCAACACCTTATGATCCCGAGTGTGACACTACGCAAGAACCGGAGGATTGCCATAGATCAATTGAGATATTCTCGGATCGTTGGCTCACTCATGTACTTAGCGAGCGCGACTAGACCCGACATCTCTTTTGTCGTTAGCAAGTTGAGTAGGTTCATGTCAAACCCGGTACCGATCATTGGCATGCACTTGATAGGGTCATGCGCTACCTATGTGGTACAATGAGTTATGGGATTCATTATTCGGGGCACCCAGCCGTGCTTGAAGGATATAGTGATTCGAATTGGATCTCGGATGTAGCTGATCCGTACGCCACAAGTGGGTATGTATTTACCTTTGGAGGTGGCGCAGTGTCATGGAGATCTTGTAAGCAAACCATATTGACGAGGTCAACTATGGAAGCAGAACTTATCGCTTTAGACACAACCACCGTTGAATCGAATGGTTGCGTGAGCTCTTGATGGACTTGCCTCGTGGTTGAAAAACCTGTTCCGGCAATCCTTTTGAATTGTGACAATCAAACTGTAATTGTCAAAGTGAACAATTCTAAGGATAACGCGAAGTCATCAAGACACGTCAAGAGACGTTTGAAGTCCGTCGAGAAATTGCGAAACTCCGGAGTAATAACCGTTATATATATTCAAACAGTACAAAAACCCGGCGGATCCCTTTACAAAGGGACTATCACGTAATGTGATAGAAAGTGCATCGAGGGAGATGGGTTTGAGACCCGTTGATGTTACGCCATAGTGGTAACCCAACCTTTGTGATCGGAGATCCCGTGAATTAGGACCCGGGAAGAACAAACTAGTGGTTTAATTGAGGAGAGTATTATGTAACCCTCTCTATGTGAAGATGCACAACTCTCGATTGTCGTAAGGCAGGTTGGCAACAAGCCTTAATGTGTTTATGTTGGCTATTTTAGCAAAGATGCTGTCCTACGCAGCATTCTTGAAATAACACACCTATATGAGTCCGATTGTTAAACGTCGCAATCTATGAGATTTGGGTGATCTCTAGTAAACTCATGAAGAGACCACGAAGTATGACGCATATGCTTCACCCGCGGGTAGGCTACGGCAGCCATGTACCGGTCATGACTTTGAGTGAAACCCTGTTCACGCAAAACTTGCAATTCAAGGCTTAGTCCATTGTTCAAGTGTGAATGGATGTAGCTTAAGGTTCTAGGCGGAAGTTCAACTTAACAGATCTCCGCTGAAACACCGGTATATAAACAAGCAAGTGAGTATTGGTAAATCTCTAAATGGGGATTTGAGATCCGGTGGGGGATTGTTGAAATATTGGGCCCATTTTTAGTGGCCCAAATTAGATTTCAGTTTTTCCTATAAATCTCAAAGTCCACATAGTGGCAGCCTTGTGAGTTTGAGCCCAAGTTGGTGGCAGCTCACTAGGGAGTGGCAAGAGGTGGGAAGTTTAGTCCCACATGGAAAGTTGGGAGGAAGTTAGACCACCTTATAAGGTGGGTTGTTCCACCACTAGTAAGTGAGTGAGAATAGGAGTGCTACACGCGCGCTCCTCCTCCTCCTCGCTCGCTCGTCTCGACTCGACACGTACGCCACGACGCGCGCCGCGCTCGTGGTGAGTGGATTGAGCCTCGAGCCGAGACTTTCCTTACTTTTTGCGGCCTCGAGAAAACGAACGGAGTCCTAGACGGACGCGTCGCGCTTAGTCGGTTCGGGTCGCTCCCGGATCGTGGGCTATCCGTAACCGACTCGAAACGTTCGTGCGACGTGGGCGTGGCCCACGTTGCCTAGGGTTTCCCGAGCCTATATAATCTCCTCGCCCGGCTACCGCTAAACACATCTAACACACGAGTTAGGGTTTCCACCTCTCTCTCGCTTGCGCCGCCATCGTAGCCTACTCCATCCCGCGCGCCGACGTGCATCGGCGAACGGGAGAGCAGGTCTCCGGAACCGCTCGTCCTTGCGATCCCGTACGGGAGAGGGCGAATTAGGTTTTTGGGAAGCGCTCCGCGCGACCGCTCAAGCTCTCCATCACGGGTCGCCTTCCGTCCAAGTCGGGCGGTGCTGCCTACCGTCGTCTACAACGCCGTCTACTTCGACCCGTCGTCCCCGTCATCAACAACGTTGTCATCAACAACGTTACCGCTGCGACATCATCCGCTACACCTCCACCGCCACCTCCACCGGATCGGTACGTGCGACATATCTCGATCCGTTTAGCGATGGATGTTGTACTGTTTGCTATGCTACTGTTCATGTTGATCACTACATCTAGTATGTTCGAGTTTCACATGTTAGTAGTTACTGTCGTCATGCTTAATATTCTGGAATTAATCATGGAAATTGTGCCTAATTATCCAACAATCCAAAAACCTAATTGTAGGCAATTTCCTGAGTTAACAATGGCTGGTTTTTCCGATGCACTGAGGCCGGATAAGTTTACCGGTGTGCACTTTAAGAGATGGCAGTATAAGGCCATGCTCGGCTTACTCATCCGAAAGTGTTCGATGTTACCGATGGTTTACCCGAAGGAACTATATCTGATCAAGATCGAACAAGTTCAAGGAAAACAATACTCTCTTTGTCGGATGCGTTCTGAGTATTCTTGCCGATCGTCCGTGTGATGTGTACATGCACATAACGTATGGTAAAGAGCCTCGGGAGGCACCGAATGCTAAGTTCGGTGCAACCGATGCAGTGCAGATGAACTCGTACATCATGGAGAGCTTCCATGACATCGGGATGGTTAACAACCGTTCGTAGTCGAACAAGCTCATGAGATACAGTGCATTGCGAAAGAGCTTGAACTCCTTAAGTGTGCCTTACCTGACAAGTTTGTGGCCGGATGCATCATCGCTAAGTTGCCCCCTTCATGGAGGAACTTTGCCACAACTCTCAAACACAAGAGACAGGAGATATCGCTTGAAAATCCGATAGCATCTCTTGATGTTGAGGAGAAAGCTCGGGCTAAGGATAATACCGAGAAAGGAGAGGGTCGACCTAGCGCCAACATGGTGCGTAAGAAACCCTACAAAGAAGAACAAAGGGAATAACAAGCCCTCCTTCAATAAGCCTATGAAGACTACAACCTTCAAGAAGAAGAAGATGATAAACAAAGCAGATCCGAGCCGCTTTACATGTGGAGAGACTGGCCACTTTTCTAAGGACTGCCCAGCAGAGGGCAGACCGCAAGAAAAAGGCGAGGCAAGTCAACACGGTGACCGCTAGCAATGCCGATGGGTACGGTAATCTCTTTATCGTTCTTTCGGTATTTCAATCTCCATGTTGGTGGATTGATACAGGTGCTAATGTTCATGTGTGTGCCGACATATCCATGTTCACTTCTTACCATGTCGCCCGGGATTCTTCCGTCTTGATGGGGAATGGGTCACATGCTTCGTTCGTGGTGTTGGCACGGTAGATCCGAAGTTCACTTCGGGGAAGATCGTGCACTCGAGGAACGTGCAGCATGTCCCTACTATGAACAAGAATCTCGTTAGCGGCTCCCTTCTATGCAGAGATGGGTTTAAGGTTGTTTTAGAGTCGAATAAAGTAGTTGTTTCCAAGTTTGGACAATTTATTGGTAAAGGCTATGAGTGCGGAGGCTTGTTCCGCTTTTCGCTTTCCGATTTGAGTAATAAGTCCGTGAACCATATTTGTCGCAATGTTAGTGATGATACCATTGTATGGCATTCTCGTTTATGTCACAGTAATTTTGGTTTAATGTCTCGGCTATCTAGTTTGAGTTTAATTCCGAATTTCACCATTGCCAAAGGTTCTAAGTGCCATAGTTGTGTGCAATCAAAGCAACCTCTGAAGCCTCACAAGGCGGCCGAGGAGAGAAACCTGGCACCTCTAGAACTCATACATTCCGATCTATGCGAGATGAATGGTGTGTTGACAAAAGGTGGAAAGAGATATTTCATGACATTGATTGATGATGCGACTAGATTTTGCTATGTTTATTTGTTGCGAACTAAAGATGAAGCTTTAGACTACTTTAAAATTTATAAGGCCGAAGTTGAAAATCAACTAGAGAGAAAGATCAAGCGTCTTAGGTCGGATCGTGGTGGCGAATATTTTCCTAAAATCTTTGATGAATTCTGTGAGGAACATGGCATTATTCATGAGAGGACGCCTCCCTATTCGCCCCAATCAAACGGGGTTGCCGAGAGGAAAACCGCACGCCGACCGACTTGGTGAATTCCATGTTAGCCACCGCTGGTTTATCAAAGGCATGGTGGGGGGAGGCTTTATTGACTTCATGTCATGTCCTCGAATAGAGTTCCTAACAAGAATAAAGATAAAACCCCTTACGAGGAGTGGTCCGGGAGAAAACCATCACTTTCGTATTTGCGCACATGGGGATGTTTGGCGAAAGTCAATATTCCAATTACTAAGAAGCGCAAACTCGGACCAAAGACAAGTGGATTGTATCTTTCTAGGTTATGCTCCGTGAGTGTAGGCTATAGATTTTTAGTAGTTCAATCTGAAGTACCCGATATGCATGTTGATACTATTATGGAATCTCGTGATGCAACATTCTTTGAGAATATGTTTCCTATGAAAGATATGCATAGCATTGCTAGAATTTCTACCGAGATAGTTCCCGAGTCTAGTACATCTAATGAGTATTTTGAACAATCACATGAGATTGTTATTGAGAAGGATGACAATGAAGCTCCTAAACGGAGCAAGAGACGGAGGATTGAAAAATCCTTTGGTGATGATTTCATTGTGTACCTTGTGGATGATACTCCCACGTCCATTGCAGAGGCATATGCATCTCCGGATGCAGTATGATCGGAAAGAAGCTGTCCATAATGAGATGGACTCGATTCTTTCTAATGGAACTTGGGAGTTGTCGAACGACCCCACGGATGCAAGCCTCGTGGGCTGCAAATGGGTGTTCAAGAAGAAGCTAAGACCCGATGGTACTATTGAAAAGTACAAGGCGCGGCTTGTAGCGAAAGGCTACACACGAGAGAAGGCGAAGATTACTTCGACACCTATTCACCTGTCGCTAGACTTACCACCATTCGAGTACTACTATCCATGGCTGCCTCCTATGGTCTTATCGTTCATCAAATGGACGTAAAGACAGCTTTTCCTTAATGGAGAGTTGGAAGAGGAAATCTATATGGATCAGCTCGATGGGTTTGTAGTAAAAGGTGAAGAAAGAAAGGTGTGCAAGTTGCTGAAATCTTTATATGGCCTCGAAACAAGCACCTAAGCAATGGCATGAGAAGTTTGACAGTAACTTTGACTTCGTAGGCTTTGTTGTCAATGAGGCCGACAAGTGCGTTTACTATCGCCATGGTGGGGGCGAAGGTGTTATACTATGTTTGTATGTGGATGATATTCTGATCTTTGGTACAAACATGAAAGTAATACACGAGGTCAAGTCTTTCTTGTCAAAGAGCTTTGATATGAAAGATCCGGGGAGAAGCCGATGTGATTCCGAACATCAAGCTGATTAAGAACGAGAGTGGGATTACTCTAACGCAATCCCATTATGTTGAGAAGATCTTGAGCCGGTTCGGCTATATTGATAGCAAGCCTTCTTCAACACCTTATGATCCCAAGTGTGACACTACGCAAGAACCGGAGGATTGCCATAGATCAATTGAGATATTCTCGGATCGTTGGCTCACTCATGTACTTAGCGAGCGCGACTAGACCCGACATCTCTTTTGCCGTTAGCAAGTTGAGTAGGTTCATGTCAAACCCGGTACCGATCATTGGCATGCACTTGATAGGGTCATGCGCTACCTATGTGGTACAATGAGTTATGGGATTCACTATTCAGTGGCACCCACCGTGCTTGAAGGATATAGTGATTCGAATTGGATCTCGGATGTAGCCGATCCGTACGCCACAAGTGGGTATGTATTTACCTTTGGAGGTGGCGCAGTTGTCATGGAGATCTTGTAAGCAAACCATATTGACGAGGTCAACTATGGAAGCAGTAACTTATCGCTTTAGACACAACCACCGTTGAATCGTAATGGTTGCGTGAGCTCTTGATGGACTTGCCTCGTGGTTGAAAAACCCGTTCCGGCAATCCTTTTGAATTGTGACAATCAAACTCGTAATTGTCAAAGTGAACAATTCTAAGGATAACGCGAAGTCATCAAGACACGTCAAGAGACGTTTGAAGTCCGTCGTGAAATTGCGAAACTCCGGAGTAATAACTCGTTACATATATTCAAACAGTACAAAAACTCGGCAGATCCCTTTACAAAGGGACTATCACGTAATGTGATAGAAAGTGCATCGAGGGAGATGGGTTTGAGACCCGTTGATGTTACACCATAGTGGTAACCCAACCTTTGTGATCGGAGATCCCGTGAATTAGGACCCGGGAAGAACAAACTAGTGGTTTAATTGAGGAGAGTATTATGTAACCCTCTCTATGTGAAGATGCACAACTCTCAATTGTCGTAAGGCAGGTTGGCAACAAGCCTTAATGTGTTTATGTTGGCTATTTTAGCAAAGATGTCTGTCCTACGAGCATTCTTGAAATAACACACCTATATGAGTCCGATTGTTAAACGTCGCAATCTATGAGATTTGGGTGATCTCTAGTAAACTCATGAAGAGACCACGAAGTATGACGCATATGCTTCACCCGCGGGGTAGGCTACCGGCAGCCATGTACTCGGTCATGACTTTGAGTGAAACCCCGTTCACGCAAAACTTGCAATTCAAGGCTTAGTCCATTGTTCAAGTGTGAATGGATGTAGCTTAAGGTTCTAGGCGGAAGTTCAACTTAACAGCCTCCGCTGAAACACTCGGTATATAAACAAGCAACGAGTATTGGTAAATCTCTAAATGGGGATTTGAGATCCGGTGGGGGATTGTTGAAATATTGGGCCCACTTTTAGTGGCCCAAATTAGATTTCAGTTTTTCCTATAAATCTCAAAGCCCACATAGTGGCAGCCTTGTGAGTTTGAGCCCAAGTTGGTGGCAGCTCACTAGGGAGTGGCAAGAGGTGGGAAGTTTAGTCCCACATGGAAAGTTGGGAGGAAGTTAGACCACCTTATAAGGTGGGTTGTTCCACCACTAGTAAGTGAGTGAGAATAGGAGTGCTACACGCGCGCGCTCCTCCTCCTCGCTCGCTCGCTCGTCTCGTCTCGACACGACACGTCACGACGCGCGCGCCGCGCTCGTGGTGAGTGGATTGAGCCTCGAGCCGAGACTTTCCTTACTTTTTGCACCTCAGAAAACGAACGCAGTCCTAGACCGACGCGTCGCAGCTTAGTCGGTTCGGGTCGCTCCCGGATCGTGGGCTATCTGTAACCGACTCGAAACGTTCGTGCGACGTGGGCGTGGCCCACGTTGCCTAGGGTTTCCCGAGCCTATATAATCTCCCGCCCGGCTACCGCAGAAACACATCTCCGCCATCGTAGCCTACTCCATCCCGCGCGCCGACGTGCATCGGCGAACGGGAGAGCAGGTCTCCGGAACCGCTCGTCCTTGCGATCCTGTACGGGAGAGGGCGAATTAGGTTTTTGGGAAGCGCTCGCGCGACCGCTCAAGCTCTCCATCACGGGTCGCCTTCCGTCCAAGTCGGGCGGTGCCGCCTACCGTCGTCTTCAACGCCGTCTACTTCGACCCGTCGTCCCCGTCATCAACAACGTTGTCATCAACAACGTTACCGCTCGCGACATCATCTCGCTACACCTCCACCGCCACCTCCACCGGATCGGTACGTGCGACATATCTCGATCCGTTTAGCGATGGATGTTGTACTGTTTGCTCTGCTACTGTTCATGTTGATCACTGCATCTAGTATGTTCGAGTTTCACATGTTAGTAGTTACTGTCGTCATGCTTAATATTCTGGAATTAATCATGGAAATTGTGCCTAATTATCCAACAATCCAAAAACCTAATTGTAGGCAATTTCCTGAGTTAACAATGGCTGGTTTTTCCGATGCACCGAGGCCGGATAAGTTTACCGGTGTGCACTTTAAGAGATGGCAGTATAAGGCCATGCTCCGGCTTACTCATCCGAAAGTGTTCGATGTTACCGATGGTTTACTCCGAAGGAACTATATCCGACCAAGATCGAACAAGTTCAAGGAAAACAATACTCTCTTCGTCGGATGCGTTCGAGTATTCTTGCCGATCGTCCGTGTGATGTGTACATGCACATAACAGATGGTAAAGAGCTCGGGATGCACCGAATGCTAAGTTCGGTGCAACCGATGCAGAAGCGTGAACTCGTACATCATGGAGAGCTTCCATGACATCGGGATGGTTAACAACCGTTCGTAGTCGAACAAGCTCATGAGATACGAGTGCATTGCGAAAGAGCTTGAACTCCTTAAGTGTGCCTTACCCGACAAGTTTGTGGCCGGATGCATCATCGCTAAGTTGCCCCCTTCATGGAGGAACTTTGCCACAACTCTCAAACACAAGAGACAGGAGATATCGCTGAAAATCCGATAGCATCTCTTGATGTTGAGGAGAAAGCTCGGGCTAAGGATAATACCGAGAAAGGAGAGGGTCAGCCTAGCGCCAACATGGTGCAGAAGAAACCCTACAAAGCAAGAACAAAGGGAATAACAAGCCCTCCTTCAATAAGCCTATGAAGACTACAACCTTCAAGAAGAAGAAGATGATAAACAAAGCAGATCCGAGCTGCTTTACATGTGGAGAGACTGGCCACTTTTCTAAGGACTCGTCCGAGAGGGCAAGCACCGCAAGAAAAAGGCGAGGCAAGTCAACACGGTGACCGCTAGCAATGCCGATGGGTACGGTAATCTCTTTATCGTTCTTTCGGTATTTCAATCTCCATGTTGGTGGATTGATACAAGTGCTAATGTTCATGTGTGTGCCGACATATCCATGTTCACTTCTTACCAGGTCGCCCGGGATTCTTCCGTCTTGATGGGGAATGGGTCACATGCTTCGTTCGTGGTGTTGGCACTGTAGATCCGAAGTTCACTTCGGGAAGATCGTGCACCGAGGAACGTGCAGCATGTCCCTACTATGAACAAGAATCTCGTTAGCGGCTCCCTTCTATGCAGAGATGGGTTTAAGGTTGTTTTAGAGTCGAATAAAGTAGTTGTTTCCAAGTTTGGACAATTTATTGGTAAAGGCTATGAGTGCGGAGGCTTGTTCCGCTTTTCGCTTTCTGATTTCAGTAATAAGTCTGTGAACCATATTTGTGGCAATGTTAGTGATGATACCAGTGTTTGGCATTCTCGTTTATGTCACATTAATTTTGGTTTAATGTCTCGGCTATCCAGCTTAAGTTTAATTCCGAATTTCACCATTGCCAAAGGTTCTAAGTGCCATAGTTGTGTGCAATCAAAGCAACCTCGGAAGCCTCACAAGGCGGCCGAGGAGAGAAACTTGGCACCTCTAGAACTCATACATTCCGATCTATGCGAGATGAATGGTGTGTTGACAAAAGGTGGAAAGAGATATTTCATGACATTGATTGATG
This sequence comes from Lolium rigidum, assembly GCF_022539505.1. Taxonomy (NCBI): domain Eukaryota; kingdom Viridiplantae; phylum Streptophyta; class Magnoliopsida; order Poales; family Poaceae; genus Lolium; species Lolium rigidum. The sequence continues at coordinate 346,144,615 of NC_061508.1, forward strand.
ATGCGACTAGATTTTGCTATGTTTATTTGTTGCGAACTAAAGATGAAGCTTTAGACTACTTTAAAATTTATAAGGCTGAAGTTGAAAATCAACTAGAGAGAAAGATCAAGCGTCTTAGGTCGGATCGTGGTGGCGAATATTTTCCTAAAATCTTTGATGAATTCTGTGAGGAACATGGCA
>NC_061508.1:346501149-346536598 GCF_022539505.1 Lolium rigidum
TTATGGGTAAAGCAACACACCTCCGCGAGTGTAACGAACCGTGACCGATCACTCCTCGTTCAGGGATATGGAAGCTGCGAACGCTGCCGGAAAGGAACTCCATGAAGTTCTAGTCAACCGGTGAAGGCTGACGGACATAGCTCTTCAGAATAAAAGCAACCTTTTGAAGAAATGATTACAAAAACTTGCATTGTCTATGACTTTCTGGTCTATGGCTGTAGCTAGTGCATTAAACACCTCTTTCCTATAATGAACTTGTTGAGTACGCTCGTACTCATCCCACTCTTAAATCCCCTGCTTAGGTATGGAGGCATCATAGGAGAATCTACAGTGCAACTCGAAGGCCGAGGAGTCAACAACCACTTCAAGAGACAGGACCATGTCAGGAGAGTCAGATACCACATTCAACAAGGAGAAAACCTAGATTAGCAATAGAAAGGAACTAGCTTCCTAAACCTAGCTCCTACTTAGCTAGAATCTATCCTTAGCCTCTATAGCTAGTTAAATACTCTACAAATAGAGTTCGTGATAGGATTAGACTATGAGTCGTTCTTATGGAGTTTATTTGCAGTTTTACCTCATTGTAAAGTAGGAGGCTATGATGATCTTATGTAACAGAGTCTGTGTGTGTAATTCTATAGACATGCCTTGGACCCGCATATGTTTCTGTTGTACCACTCTGAGCGATATAATACTAGTGAAACGGTGTTTCATTGGTGTTATATCAGACTTGCATACTACACCATGCAGTGGTATGCCGGGTCACCACACGGTGGCTCCCACTAGTAGAAAAATGGGCATCCATCTAAGTCATAAATACCGGTTCCCTTACGAACCGGTACTAAAGGGTGCATTAGTACCGGTTGCACTGCCCAGACCTTTAGTACCGGTTCGTAAGGACCTTAATACCGGTTCGTGACACGAACCGGTACTAAAGGGTTCGCGTCGGCTGAAAAACCTTACTACCGGTTCGTGTCACGAACCGGTACTAAAGGTTTTTCTGCTCCCCACGCAACTCCCCCCCCCCCGTGGATCGCCTTTTTTGACACTGTAAAATAGAAAAGAAAATGATACAAAATTCAAAAAATAAAATGTTTTCAGATTCTTGTATGTTATGCAACCTACTATTAGAGAAAATTAACAAATTTGAATTTTCACTTTTTTGCAAAAAAGTTTTGAAAAATGGTAAAACCGCAATAACTTTTGCATACGATGTCGAAAAAAAACGTATAATATATTAAAAAAATCCGTGGAAAAAGTTACATCCGATTTCACCGGGGTTTACCCGGTTAGCCAATTTTTAGATTATCAAAATTCCAAATGAAAATATGAAAGCATGAAGATTTTAGATTTTTCCCAAAAATTTAGAATTTTATATTTTCTTTATTTTTTTAAAAATTAAAATTAATAATTATAAGATTTTTTGAATCCCAGAATATTACTATTACTTTTAGCAAATTATAAGATTTTCAAATTTGCAGGTTTAAGGTTTGGCAAAAAAAATATTAAAAATTTTAAAAATAAATAAAAATAATACAAATTAAAAAGTTAATTTTATTTATTTATTCAACATTATTATTACATCATTACTTTTGTTTATTAAAAAAATTATTTGCAATACAAATAATAAAGAAGTGTGACATTGACCAACATGTTAATAGGATTGATATGATAGTACTATCAACAACATGCGCGCGAAGCACTTGGAAGTGGGACAGAAAGGAACCCGGAAGTTAAGCATGCTAGTGTTGGAGTAGTGTGAGGATGGGTGACCGACCGGGAAGTTTGACCAAGGGTAAGTAGAGATTAAGTGTAGTTAGAGACTAACGGAAATATTAGAAATTGTGAAAAAAAAGGTGTGAAAAATAATTAGAAAATAATGGATAAAAAAAATTAAACGAAATAGCCTTTTTGTGAAAAAAAAATCTCCAACCCCGCGGGCACCTTTAGTACCGGTTCCAAAACCGGTACTAAAGGCCCTTTGGAACCGGTACTAAAGGGGGGTTTTTCTACTAGTGTCCTGTGCGACGGTGGCGCTGTTGCCGCACAGGAGGTGTGTGTCCGTGGGGTGCGGGCTGGCGGCGCTTTGGTCTCCGTCTTGCTGCCCGGCCGCGTGGGGAAGTGGATGGTCGATTGCTCCGGGCGAAAGCCTGACCGCGCGGCGTCCGCGGATGTCGTCGTCCTCCTTGGGGGGCGGTTGTGGAGCTCTCCGACATTCGCTCACCTCGGGTTCACGGCTCCGGGTGAAAGCCTAGATCCTGCTTTGTGGGATCGGACGACGACGTTGTTGCCCCTCTTGAGGGCGTCGTCTTGAAGCCGGTGATCCTCTTCGCGTGCCCCGACGGGCTGGACACACACGACATCTAGGTTGGCAGGAGGTCCATCAGAGATGCGGACGTTTCCGGGTGGAGGCTTGTGAGGTAATGACTTTGGTGATGACCAAGGTTTGGTAGCGGCAGATCGTGTTAGTCGGCTCCGTTCCGGCGTGTCCGAGTGTCTTCGTGTTGGCCTTCTCTTGATGTGAAGTCGAAGCTGCCTCGGCGGTGTACGATGACCTTCAGGGGGCAGTACGAAGGTGAAGCTCCTATTCGGCGCGGGTCTTGCGCATCTCCTCTCCAGGGCTCGTCTTCGACGTCAGAGCTGCCGGTCTCTTCTCGAAGAGCCATCTGTTTGGCATAGGCCGACTTGAGCTTCACGTTTGTGTAGCTTCTGTGAATAGTCAGGGTGGCTAGGTGTGACCCTCGCGGTGGCGTGTGGGTGGTTGTGGGTGTGGGCTTAGCCCGGTTGTTGTAAGTTTTCGCCCGGTTTTCTCCTAAAAACTGGGCACTTTCTGCTTAATTAATGGATGAGGCAAAGCTTTTGCCTCCGTTTCAAAAAAAAAACAAACATGTGATGCGAGAAAATAAAACATTATAGACCGTAGCAACTCACGTGCATTCAACTAGTATCACTTAAAATAAGAATACATCATGGATCTTGTTGGAACGCTAGTCTCTTATATCCTCGGCAAACAATAATAATAATAATTATTTATGTACTGGCTCCATCAATCAAGATATACTTAATATACTTTCCCAAAAATAAAATGCTAATTAGGCACGAAGGCGAAGGCGAAGACGGCGGCATATGTAAGGTCACATGCTACGGTTAGGATGGTATAGTTATGATGGCTGTATACCAGCATCTCTAACAGACGCGCTAAAAGACTCCCACGCGGTAAAAACCAACAGTTTAGCGCGCCGAAGCGAAAAAAAATGCCGCTCCAGCTGATGCGCGGCGCGCTATTTTTTTCCCAGCGCGCTGCATATTTGGCGCACGCGGCATCGCGCACGGTAAAGAAAAAGGCCAGCGCGCGAAAGGAAACCGCAAAAAAACCCTCCCGCGCTCCTGATTTCGCCCCTCTCTCGCTCACGCATCTGCGATTCATCGGCGAGGGCAGGCTACTCCTCTCCTCTCCCGCGGGATTTCACTGCTGCGGACACCGATAAGTCAATTCCGCCTGCCACAGCTTTTCCCTCCATGGCGAGGGCGAACCCTAGCGCCGTGCTGGTGCGGAACCTGTTCGTCGCACCAAGATCGGCGACCGGAAACGCTACGCCGGCGCCGGCAACACCTCCCCCGATGAAGAAAGCAGTCACGTATGGAAACAGAGGAATGATGCAATCTTTCAAAAGGTTAAACCTTCTTTCAGAGCCTGGGTTAGGAATTTCAAGCATGAAATGACACTACATGCCCACAGAATCAGAGACAAGCACTCTGAAACTTTCAAAGTCTAGATTGAATCTCTCTTGTAATTTTATCCCTTTTGTTTGTACAGTTCTTTTTTCCTTTTCTTCTCTTACATAACTCTTTTGTAAAGTTGGGGGTTTAATAAAATGTTGTGGGGGGGGGGGGGGGTTTGCCCCACAGTTTTTGATAAAAAAAGCAGTCAACGCCCTTGGTCATCTCAGGCACCATCCACGGCGACCTTCATTTTTTATGTGATGCTGCATAGGATCAGAGGTGGTGCTACAGTAGGTCGATAGCAGTGCTACTATAAGGCGACAACAATGCTACATTGGTCGATGGCGGAGATGCTGCAAACGACAGGCGGCGATGTTTGCAACCAAAAAAAACCACACCACTATTGGGCCTGGTCCAGCTAGTGCCCGCTGCGCAGGCCAGAAAGCATAAAACCAACTTCGCTTCGCGGACTTGTTGCCCGCAGCCCCGCACCCGCACGAGTCACGACAGTGAGAGCGAGTGAGACGCCAGACAGGTCGCTGCGCTTCCGCTTGTCGCGGCTGCCACGCGCCGCCGTCTCGCCAGCCGGGTCCTCGCCGCCGGCTCCACCAGCGCCGCGTCGATCGGGTGCTCGGACGGCGTTCCACCTCCCTCCGTTCAGGTCCGTGCCTCTCCAGCTCGATTCTTTCTAGCAATGGCGAGCTGGAAATCGGAGGGAAAAACCCTAACATTTCCCAACCAAATATTTACGGTCCCAGCAGAAGCAGCTAATCACTGCTGTTCTCCGTATGTATCTCACTCTGCGCGAATGATTCCGGCGGTTCTTTACCAAGAGAGAGTGCCAGCTCTGTGACTAATTTGCTCGAGCCCTAGATTGGTATTATTATATTGCGCTTTTTGCAAATCAGATTCTTTTTTATTTCGATTTGGCTGCAATTTGGTATTTTTTTCCACGCCAAACCCACCACAAGTGGGATCGATTCCCGTTAGGGATCATAACGGGAACAGCAGAAAAGCCTGCAATTTGGTATTGGCGAGGCCATCCTAAAAGCAAGGGGAGGGGAGGGATGCCAGTGTTTACCTGCAATTGGATATGCAGAGTTTCTGTTTGCTGCAAAGTGATTACCCTGCTCTGTGTATTGTTGGTACCACCTTTGCATCGACCGTTGAGCTTTGCTTTAACTGTGCTAGTTTACACTGGAATGCTTAGAAGAATACAGAAACGGTTTTCGAATCAGTAGTTATTGGACATTAATTCTGTAGCAAAATTCCTACTTTAAGACTTGACACTTCCGTTGCTTAGCAGTTATTGCTTACACTTTCCACATTTGCTCAAGGCTGCACAGGTCTTTTCCGTTCCTAAACTGTATAAGCTTACGTACTGACCAACTTCATCCATCGACAAGCGTGGTCTAGGGAATAGGATCAAGTGGACTACAATGCAATATTCTAAAGATAACCATGTGGAGGCACAATTCACATGTCTCATAACAGGAACAGCACAAAAGCCTGCAATTTGGTATTAGCGAGGCGATCCTGAAAGCAAGGGGAGGGGAGGGATGCCAGTGTTTACCTGCAATCGGATATGCAGAGTTTCTGTTTGCTGCAGAGTGATTACCCTGCTCTGCGTATTGTTGGCACCACCTTTGCATCGACCGTTGAGCTTTGCTTTAACTGTGCTAGTTTACACGGGAATGCTTAGAAGAATACAGAAACGTTTTTCGAATCAGTAATTATTGGACATTAATTCTGTAGCAAAATTCCTATTTTAAGACTTGATACTTCCGTTGAAGTTGTAGAAATGGGACTAACCCGGTTCCGAATCTTATTGCTTAGTAGTTACCTCTGAACCAATACATGTAGACACACCTTCTCTTGAAGGGTGGTACTATTTATAGCTTACACTTTCCACATTTGCTCAAGGCTGCACAGGTCTTTTCCTTTCCTGAACTGTATTAGCTTACGTGCTGACCAACTTCATCCATTGACAAGCGTGGTCTAGGGAATAGGATCAAGTGGACTACAATTCAATATTCTAAAGATAACCATGTGGAGGCGCAGTTCACATATCTCATCTGCATTGTAGTTCTAATATATTGTTGATGTAGCATGTGCTGTGTTAGTTATGGAGTTTCTCTCATCTAGTGCGCCTTGGTTTAGGCTTGTCACTTGTGCCTGTGTTGCAAGCCAGCAACCTGGCAATTTTACCTTGTAAGCCTGGTTCTGCTTGGGGCTTTGTGCTTTGTATAGAAACAGAGGCATAACACATCTTTCTCTAAAAAGTGCAGCACAGCTCTTGCTCCAGTGCCCTTGTTCATCGAATTTTGTTCCACCGTTGGTTCATTTATCTGCACACCTGTAGGGTTCCTCACGGGGTGGCATGGCGGATTCAACGAGCATGATGGTCGACCGCTTCATCGAGATGGGTTTCCCCGCAGAGAAGGTCCGGAAGGCTCTCGAGCATGCTGGAGGAAGACAAGACGAGGAAGCTATCTTGGAGTGGCTGGTTGCACATCAGGAGGTGATCTGCTCAGTTCTGCTAATTAGCACAAATGACGTGGTGGCTGCAGGATTTGCTTTTTTTTTTATGTGTGTAGTTGGTTGTTGTCATCTGCAGAATGATCTATCAACTGACATAGAGGGGTTCAGCTCGTCAAGCGAGGGTGTTGACATGGCTGATTTTGATGATAAGGTATTACATTGTTCTTGTGACAATTCACTACTTTCTGTTACAGAATGTGGACTGATGTTGTTTATATGTTTTGCTCAGTCATTAGGTGCAGAGCTCACGGAGAAGGACAGAAAATTTCTATATCTCGTCGAGATGGGCTTTGCAGAGGATGAGGTCTCTTCGTGCATCGACATATGTGGTTAGTTCCTAGCAGTTTTACTCATCATTTGACTTTGTTGAATACATTACTTGGATATGACTCCTTTGTAGAAGCAAAAAATACAGCAATGCACCAATTCTAGTATGCACATTTCATTTGTTCAATGTTGGTAGTTCGGTTGCATGATCTCTTGTAGGTGCGACCACAGAACTTAATAAAGATTCTGGTTGCTTTATTTGGTTTGTTGTAGATGGCCATATAACAGGTTGGAATACACAAGTGTGCATTGTACTTTTTGCTCGTTTGATGCCATTACCTTGCCAATTAGCTGCTGCTCTGGACTTCTAACGTGTCGAAATTTGTACTAGGTGAACATGAATCGGTTGAAGTACTAGCTGATGCAATCTATGCTGCACAAGTAGATAGAAGGGGTGGAAGTTATGGCGGAAACTTTGCTGATCGGGATCTTTCAGCTGATGACAAGGTAGCTCTTATTTTCAAGTTTGTTATGTTATGCCTTTTATGCCGACATTATCCCTGTGATATTTTTTTTCTGCGTGCTACTTTTGCAATAAGTAGACCCTGTAACTATTGTTTTCGTCTGAAGTTCCACTTATTCTTTTCAACAATCTGTCTTAGGCTATTGGAACTTCAGGAGGTGTCAAAAGGAAGAATGTTGGTGATCCTTTAGGCAATAAAAGACGACCCCATAACAAGCAGTTTGGACAGGTTGATGGTGCCTTTTGTAGTGGACCAGTGGTGGGCTTTGATCTTCCAAATGAAAGTACAAGCACATCTATTGCTGAAGGCCCACCTTACTTCTACTTTGAGAGCCTGGCATGTTCTCGACAAAGAGTCCGAGACGAGTCACCATTTCTAGGCAAACAGCCTGAGTTTGTAGACTCAAAGCACTTCTCTGTAGCAGCAAGGGAGAGAAGCTATATTCACAATCTGCCTACACTTGGAAGATTCCATATCAACCCGACACAACCAAAAACAATACATGGTGTTTTTCCTGAGACAGCAAAGTGGTGGCCTGCATGGGATACTAGGACACAGTTTAACTGTTTTCGGACAATGACTGCTCCTGCAACAGTATTTAAGAAAATGAGATTGGTGCTTGCAAAATGTGATGACCACCAAGTTTACTGCAAGAAAATCCTTGATGAATGCAAGGAATGGAACCTCATTTGGGTTGGCCCCAAAAATGTTGCTGCACTAGACCCTGGTGAAGTGGAGAAGGTGTTGGGTTTGCCAAGAGATCATACCAGAGGGTTTAAAATGACAGATAGGTATTGGTGTCTTGGCAACTCTGTCCAGGTGGATACGGTTGCTTACCATTTTTCGGTCCTAAAGGCGATGTTTCCTTCAGGCATCCGTGTCCTGTCCCTGTTTTCTGGCATAGGTGGAGCAGAAGTGGCTTTGGGTCGCTTAGGCATAAACTTGAAGGTGGTGGTTTCTACTGAGTCCTCTGAAATGAACCGAAACATTCTGAGGACCTGGTGGGATCAGTCGAAACAAACTGGAGAGTTGATTCAGATCGACGACGTCCAGCGACTCAAAGGCGATTACCTTGAGACCTTGGTGAGACGAGTCGGTGGTTTTGATCTGATTATTGGTGGAAGCCCATGCACCGGTGGAAAGGGGCACAACCTTGTAGGAAACGAGTTGGAGCAGTCTAGCGTGTTCGGCCACTATTCCCTCATACTGGAACAAGTGAAGCAAGTCATGAGAAGGATGTAGGACCTGATCTCGCCATGTGAATGGTAATGTTTGGGATCATGAAACAGTTCCATCTGTAAATGTTACTTTTCTGCAAAAAAGTAATTTAGTTAGCTTCTCCTTTAGGTTGCTTTGTTCATCAGATTGTAACCAGCTTCCTTGGTGTTGTCTGTCGCTCTTGATCTCACTGCATGGTACACCTTCACCATGACCTTGTTGTATTTCCTATCTTGCCGTGATATGTGCAACGTGTGAGCTTTTTTGCTTCATGTGATGTTGTGCCAATGGCCCCATTTAGATGAATTATGTCGGGGTGGTCTTTTCATTCTCGTGTATCTGGTTATTTTGGCAATGAACCAACAAAGGAAAGAAGCTTCTTTTAGAGCGCTGTTGATTTTGTGGTTCTGTTGGTTCCACTTAAACTGGCTCTGATTGTTCTTAGTTTTTTATTTCCTTCAAATCTTTATTTCCTGTACAAGAACTTGTCAGCAATGCAAATATCTGAGATCAATGCTGGTTTACTTCATTTCCGATGATCATCCATGCATATTCTTTTTGGTTGGTGGAATTGCATAGTAGAAGGGTGACACTCTTACTGTAAAGCATCTTATATAGTAGTTAAGAGATTGCATTTAGTTGACACATAGCATGGGTCATATTTCTTTGACACAACAAAGTTCCTTACTGCTGCAGGTGTCTGCCACAGATATATGGACGCTCAAGAAGAAGGGCCAAGGTCTGTGCTTACCTTCGTTCCTAGATTGCTAGAACTGTGTTAATTTCTGGCCAGGAGAGACAGCTCAAGAAAAAGAAAAATAAACTGTAGAAATTAGAAGTACCAACAGTCCAACAGTCCAATTTGGAAGATTATGCTGAAACTGAAAATGCCATGGAAAAAATAGATCTTTTTTGTTGATGAGCACTGCATGGAATCATAATTTTTTGTGAATCAGCAGAAGGGGACAATGCCCGTTCTGCCAACAACACGGAGAGGATATTGTCTATTTGTTGTTTAAATGTCAATGTGCACTCGGCCTATGGAGCTGTATGACCTTGGTGATATTATCCCCGATGGTACTCAGGTGGACTGAGACTGACCAGGTTCACTTTGCTCGCTGACTGCAGGTTAGGCAGAAGTGTGCCTCCACGAAAACCTGTTGCGGTGGGCATGGTTTGCTAAAAAAAAATATGATGGGCAACTGGACAAAGAAAAGTAAGAATTGTGCAATGTCCATCTAATCCGTGTGTGCACCCTGACAAAAGATTGTCTGAAATCCTGCAAGGGTACATGAAGTTGAATCTTGATGCTATTTTTGGTAATGATGAACAAACAAGTGCTATAGGGGCCATCATCTCAGACAAGCTGGTCAGTTTTTTTTTCCCGCAGAAGTCATTGGAAAGGAGTTTGGTACAATCCTCTTACCAGGTCAGTTTGTCATGGTGACATGCAAGTTGAAACCTCATGTCGCTAGCGCATCGATGGCGGAAGCATTGACCATTGGATGTAAGGCAGTTCGAGGCGAGTTTAGCTTGTCGGTGTAACCTGTTCAGGTAATCAAACCGTGGATGGAGGCAACAGTTTTTATGCAGATTGTTTTGCTACAGTGATGATGTTTGGAGAGGTTAAGTTTTAACATAGTCCACCATTTTCTAGATTGGCATCATTGATTGTACAAGAATTTCACAAGGTTTTCGCCTTGCTGGAAAAGAAACCGGAGTTTTCTGTTGTTGCATGCAGAGTACAAAAATTAGTCTTCTCCTTGATGAAGGTAGATGGTTGTAAGCCACATATGATATAACATGTCACATTTAAATCATTATAGAACATCTCATTACAGGTTAGCATGTTCACCTGAAAAAAAATGTTCTATACTTTGTATCCATTGATGCTTTTGAATAGCATGCGGCCTGTCCGGAAGATTATCGGAAAACAACTAGAACTAGGACATAGGCTCTGAACACTACCAGATTTTCAGAGGGAGGTGGAGATCCTGGCAACTTGCCAATTCCACTGCAGAGATAACTTTTTGGATTCCATTGAAGAATAGCATTAGCACATCGAGTTTAATGAACGAATTAATAGATTCAGATTTCTAAACTACATAGCATGAACTGAATATAACATCTGGCATATCCAAGAAGACGTGTGGCTTAACAAGTAAGAAAGCTTACAAGACAAGATAACTAGTACTGGAGGTTTGTCAAATTCATGCTCACAACAACATAACACTGAAATTCGGTCATTCAATGACTCTATCCTTCAAACCTGCAATTACCATGTACTGCACATTTCATTCTGAGTACCATCCATCTGTACAAGGCCACAAATTATAAAAGCACAGCTCAAGTAAGAGTTCTACATTACAAGTTACGAAATTGTACAAATGTCCAATCAGGGGAAGCATTTCATAGCATAAAACATACTGTATAGCTCATTAACAGAATAGTCAGATCAAACAAGACAGATTTAACTTGAGGTTTAAACACAACACAAGATCTGGATATATCAAATACACAGTTTTCTAGATTGGCATCATTCATCGTACAAGAATTTCACAAGCTTTTTGCCCAGCTCGAACAAAGAACCCTGAGTTTTCTGTTGTTGCATATAGAGTAGTCGGACCGAACAAAACAACACTGGCAGTGTCCTAGTAGAGCATCACATATTTAGTGCAGCAATTAACTAATCATCCTCAAGAGAACGGCGTGGGGGCAGATGGAGGTGCTATTTGACCAAAATCTTGAACTTCTTTTCTCAATTTCATCATCAGACATGATACTCTGCCATGCGCTTCACCCTACACTTGCTTCAGGTCTTAAAATGAGTTCCTGAATGAAAACCATCAGCATAGACACGTCAGTAACTTCAATCATTTCTTGGTTACTTCTAATAAAACTTAACAGGTACTAAATCACATAGCCAATTGCTGGATATCGAGAATATGCACCAAAGTTGCCATTTCCTATCCCACTAACAGCAGAACCAGAGAACTGAAGATTGGTGCAATTTGCTTTCCAAATATAAAAAAATCGCCCCCATGCAAAAACTAAAATTTCTGTGCAATGCTCTATAATCATAGCATAAAATGTACCACTTCGTGGCACTATAAATGAATAACAAAGCCAAAAAAAAAAACAGGAAACACAAGTTCTCAATCTACTTGGTGTGGAAAATTCAGTGCCAGCCTTCAAATCTTTAGGACAGGGTGACAGACCAGCGTAAACTGTCTTTTGTAGAAGACTAAGTGAAAACCATTTATAGTTTTAAGGTTCCCACGGAACAGAAAGTAATTACAATATTTTTCAAAACTATCTATCAGGCTCTACCATGGACACATGCTTTCTAGATAAGGTAAGTGATTATCAGTTATGCATTGCGTTTCTAGATAAGGGGTGCAATTAACATCTACTCTGCAGTAAATAATTATCAACATACAACAATCAGTTTCTTCTTGATAAAGGTAGATGGTTGTAACCCACATATGACTTAACATGTTACTGCTAACTATACTAGCACTACTCACTGCATACAAAGATGTCCAGAACCCACTCACCGAGCTATAGATTTATGAAACAGAGCATCAATCTTGGTATATTTCAACTGACATAGAACATGTAATTACAGGTTAGAATGTTCACCTGAAAAACTATTTTGCACTTTGTTGAATAACATGCCGTCATTCCTGAAGATTATCGGAAAACAAAGAAAGCAGGGTCACATGGTATGAACACTACCAGGCTCTTCAGGGGCAAGTGGAGATCCGGCCAACTTATAAAATCCAGATAACTTTTTGGGTTGCACCGAAGAACATTAGCACAGAGAGTTCAACAAAAAAGGAACAGCGTTTCAGATTTCTAAACTACATAGCCTGAACTGAACTGGACACTCTGAATACAACATCTGCGTATCCAAGAAGACATGTGGCTTAACAAGTAAGCAAGTTTAGACGACACGATAATTAGTACCGGAAGCTTGTGCAATTCAAAGATTGCAGCAAATCAACAGTAAAATTTGAGAGTCCAACAACTCTTATCTTTCAAACCTGCCATTGCCATGTACTGCTCATTTCAGTCGAGTACCACCCATCTCTGTTGAAGGTCGCAATTATAAAGGTATAGCTCAAGTAAGAGTTTTACATTAAAATCTATAAAATACTAGTACAAATGCCCAATCGAGGAAGCATATCATAGCATAAAACATACTGCATAGCTTAACAGAATACTGAGATCAAACAAGACCCACGGCGGCGCTCGCTCGCTAGACAGTTAATGGGTATGGGCCGAAAGAGACCTTCTCAATGGAGGCCCATGTTATACGTCGCGTGAACTGAACTCGCACCCAGCCTCGCCGCCGAGCGCCGCCGATGGGTGGGATCCCAGCCTCGCCGCCGCCGGAGAGGAAAGGATGGGGATGTTCGGGCTGCAGTCCAGAGGCGCGGCGGCGGCGTGGGTGGTGGCTCCTACGACGCATCCATCCCGGCACACTCTAAGACGACCCCGACGACGACAAGGTAGACGCGCAGGTGGCCAAGAATGTGGCGGGGCAGTTGCTGGAGGTCAAGAAGCTCGTCTACCTCTAGCTCCTCTCCTCCACTACGACGAGAAGTAAGCTAAGATCCCTCATGCGCCATTCTCTCCCTGCCCGATCCTTACTAAAATACGGTGAGAGTTGCAGCTGGATTCCTCTGCATTTTTTCTGCCTGCCTCTGATTAGTTGAGGCAGATCAGAGCTGAGTAGGATGAGCTAGGTAGGCAGGTTAGGGAACGGAATGCTGCAGACACAATCTGCTCTTGACAAATGCAGCCGACAATTCGCTGTCATTGCATATTTTTGTTTGTAAACAAAATTTGGTTTTGCTGTCACAGAGCATAAGTTTCAATCCTGACGACTAGTTGAATTTTCAATAAGAATGCAACTTATTTTGGCATGTGCTTCTGGCAGAGATTGTAAGGACTGTCTTGCTGTTGTTGCAGGTGCCAAAACGAAGCTCTTCTTTCTGTCAACATATTACAGAGCTCTGTGACTTGCTTCCAGAGGAAAATACGACGTTGGAGGAGGTCTGTGCATTGCAACCTGTTTCTCATATTGCATTGATCATCTGCTCGACACTATGCGTATCTGAAGCTTGCACATGTTTTTTGCAGGTTCTCAGTGACAATTCCTCTTGTGATCCTGGCTCTGGGCCTCCACCAGAAAAATCCAGTGCAGTTCTTGGCCCTCGCCTCCCTCAGTCCCCAGGGGCCAGTATCTCCTCCCTTTGCCGCCAACATCCGGAGAATCGAGGCCACCGTGGCTCACCGTCCCGCCCAAATGGCGGCAGTCCTGCTTTCCTGGCAGTGTGCAGCAGCTCAACGTCTCGCCTGATCGTCAAGCCGTCCCCAGACCTCCGTCCCTACAGCTTTCTGCCTCGACACACTTGACCTCTTGCAAGGTTTGATTGAAACATCCCGATGCCAATGTTCATGTTGTAGTATATTTCAACAGATGGATCTGTTGATTCATTCTCTAGGTTTTTCTGCCTTATAATCTCCAATGTATCACGTTAGATTGGTTCTAGTCAGATGTTAAATATGATTATTATCGATAAATTGAGTTTTTTTTATTGTAGATTTCTTGAAGAATGAAGAGGACCGGAGGGCATTGCTTCTCCTTTTTCTTTTCTCCATAAGCACGCAACGGGAAGGCACAAGATTTTTTCTTCATACATGGAGCCAGATACTTTCTCAAAGTGAATAAACATGATATAATTGACACTTTCATAGTCTTCTTTGCACTTTTGAAGGTGTGTATGCAGGCTTATTTTATGCAGAAGTAAAACATAGACTTAATTGTCAATTCTATTCCTACCGTGCTACTGGTAAATTCTATACTAGTATATGTGTCATATCATATTTGTCCGGCCCGGTGCCGGTTTGCTACTAAATCTAGTATTTAGTGAGGAAAGAGTCAAGAGAATTATAGTCATTATTATTCCAATCCTTGTCGGTTCGATCACCCAGGAATAGGGCGACCAATCCTATTTCCAAATGGAGGGACAGTACCCTCCTTTTATTACTCTAGCCAGGCTTTAACGTGCTTATCCCAGCACCAAAAATTCATAAATACATCAAGCGGAACTGTGCAACTCCATATATAGGATGTGCTTCCGTTTGTAAAAGCACAAATTTAAGTCACATCTGTGGCCGTGTCTGGACAACGTAGATCTTTCCGTCCTTCACCACTCCCTCAATGTCCTGCGGAGACCCCCCATAGAGCTGCTCAATGTCGTAACCAGCACGAGCGATGCTCGACAGTGTTGAGGTACGGAAACTGCAGTCTGTGACGAGTGGGTCAGTTGTGTAGTCAAGAACCACTTGTTCTTCCTTGTCCATGGGAACACTGTGGTAAGAAGAACAAATATATGAGCTGCAACTCCCATAGATAAGGCAAAGATTTTTTATCATGCATGGATGAAAGACTTTGATCACCTATCGTAGAGTCCAGCCCCAGCATAGCCTTCCAAGTCCTCACCATTCGAGTCAGAACGAAAGATGATGGATTTCTGTATGAAGAGACCAATTGGCTTGCTTGGGTAACCCAATACCTATAACAATGCAATGAACTTATGTATATATGACACCTTCTGTTTAGGACAATAGGGGATACATGGTAATTGATAGTAGTATTGTTTTACCTTGGGAGACTCAAGATTATTCTTGCTGCATACAAAGCTCAGAGCACGACCGGGATAGGCTCCCACAAGGGTCTCCCCAAGCCCTTTGACAACTTCAGCATATATCTCCGAACGCTCTCCAGATGATGGGTTGGTGGTATGTATCACAAAGGCGTAGTCTGCGCTCACAATTTGTTGCACCAGAACAGACATGGAAAGGTTGGAATGATCAAGCTTCACTTTGCGGGTGCTCAAGTACGCTCTTTCGTTCCATTTTGAGGCCCAGACCTGATGATAGTACATGTATGTGCAAGATGGTTACAAATTTCTGAATATTGTCCATAATGATGGATTGTAGCTAGCATTAGCATGCCACCTTTTTAATCGCCGTCCATGCTTGCTCCCAACGTTGTTCACCTTCGTCCCCAGGCCAGGGCATTCCAGAACCTTGCATCTTCTCCTTGAGCTCGCTCACCTTGAAATAAAATCAATGCGATAATCATTCATAAATTTGAAGTACAAATGAGCTGTTGCAAGTAGGATTATGCTACACAGGGATTCTGATACCAGATAAGTAGGAGCTGTTAGGTTCAGCAGAACATTTCGGATTTCACTAAGAGCACCAAGTTCTCCTTGGTCGAGCTTCTCCGTTAGGATCTTTACCTTTTGGGCTACTTCCTGCCAATTGATTAACAATGATACTATAAATGCCTTCATGAGTATTATAATGTCAAATTTCCAACTCAATAGTTTCTCAGAAACCGGTACAACTAGATTCACATGGCATTTTTGCTAGTAGACATCAGACAAGTTCACCGAGAAAAACTTTCAGTAATTGTGTCAAACATACTATATAGTTTAGAAAATGAACCATTGGAATTGGGCAATATCATGTCAATTCAATAGTTCTCAGAAACCAATATTGTAACTTAACTTGGTCTTTTTGCATAGTAGACATCGCGTTGGTTCACCAAGAAACACTTTCAGTAGTTGTGTCAAACATGCTACTGTATAGTTTAGAAAATAAGCAGTGCATAATACTGCTCTGTAAGTAGCTCCAAGAAGCAGTCTAGCCAGTATGATGCACTTGCAAGAGAAATATTAAGCTGCTGATAGATACCAACCTTGTTAATCTTATCAGACAAAACTGTTTCAAAGGTTCCAAATGGGAGTGCAACTGACGTTGGGACGCTGACCCATGATGGCACCTTTCCATTGAGGTAAGCTATATTCCGAGATTTAGCGCCAACCTAATAATGGAAAAATATGTTTGAAGTATACAAAAATATGCATAATCCATTTGTAATAGAATATGAGGATTCAATGTGCCATGGTAATGTTTAGAAAGTACAGATGCATAATTCAGTGGTAAGATCATAATGGCATAGGAGTAATGACCATCTCATCGGAGAATTCTGCAGCTGATATTGCATATTTTCCACTAAACTGCTTCTTCGCTAGTGACAGAGATGGTGCTTTTTGTCCATCTAGTGTATCGATGGAACTTGAAACTAGAAGTTCACTCTCTGGAATCTCTCTATTAAATGTGCAAACAGGTAGATGTTAGGCATACAAAAGAAACTATTCAGTGATGACTTAGTAGAAGCTTATGATGTAGTGAACAAAATATTACCTGTAGCTTATATCTACGGAAGCTGGCTTTAGTGAAAGTACCTTGCCTTCATTTTGTTCCAGTTCAGATAGTATCTTTGGGTCAAAGCATGTTGCAAACAATACCTTTAAACAAAGAGAACACCAATTATTGTACAGCATATATGGTAGACTAGGGCAATACATAAAATTATAGTTTTGGAGGGTTTTGTTAAGAGAGAATACCTTGCTGTTCCTTGCTCTAACTGATACATGGGACAACACATCAGGCATATCTGGAGTTAGGACGGCAACAGCACCATCAGGTATTTCCTCCTCTCCCTTGACTCCTTTCACCACCAAAATTGTGGGCTTGTCATAAGATTTGTGTTGAACAGTGAGCAATTGGTCGACAACAACCACATAGCCTGCTACGTCAACTGGGCTTATGATCTGCCAACTGTTAAGGTTAGCTGTTAGTTAGAGAGTGAGATAAGCTTGCACAAATATTTCGGTTGAGTAAAATAATGCAAAGACTAGAATAAATATCATAACATCAGTAAAAACCTTAGATGTCTTACCTTCCTAGGTTAGCGACATTCCTAAGAACAGGATCGAGGCGATTCAGGAGTAGGGACAGTGAAGCGGCTGATCCACTACGGATAATTTCCTCTGTAAATATGTTAACCTGTAGATATGGTATTTAATACAAGTATGCAGATAGGAAAAATAAGTAAAATGATGTACGATTTATGGAACCATGTACCGTCCATTGTTCAATGCCAAGTAACGAGCCAAGGTATTCGGCTGAAGGCTGGAGAATATCATGGTATTCTTCTCCCTTGGTGGCAAGCGCAAGTCTAGTTCTGTCTAGAAATGCTTTTGCGTACAATGCCCACTGATCATCAGAGTGCTTAGACATTTCAAGTGCATGGTTCCACCCCTTCAGAAAACACATAATAACACTATCATGCTCAGCAAGATTCATAATTTTTGTTCATTTTGTACCGTTAATATTTTGTTTACAAGCAAAAGGGAGTTCTTTGATCATCAAATCAATAATTGATGTCTTCTTTTAATGCACTTTGCTTATCTTTAAGTGCAAGTTATTGGATAACAAAATTAGTATCTTATCTTGAGGAAGAAACATCACATAGCTCGCATATGTTAACACAAATAATAACTTCTGGACTACAGGAGTTTATATTTGTAGCATGATTGGGCCGTGCGGAAGTTTGTACCTTTAAGCAGCATAGGAGGTTCTCGTTGTCATCAGTGGACAAGGCAAGATTTTCAACAACTAGACTGATGAAGTACATGATTTTCTGGATGAAAAAAAATGACGATGAGACAGTAGGCATGTCAAAGTGACAAAAGATTATCTTTGTAAATGGGAAGAAACACTGAGATATGTTTAGCTAACCTCAGATGATGCATTGTTCAGATTTTCAAAAGACCTTTCAATTGCTGTCCTAACAGTAGAATCAAGAGCGATGTCCAGAAATATGAGATCCTTCAAGCGTTCTGTTGAGCTAAGTAGCAAAGGGCGAAGTGCAACTCTTGCCTCCAACAAACCCTGTAAGTTAACAATCGATTTTAGTAAAATGTGATTAATGTGTTTATCTTTAATAGCACTGGTGTGCTAGGAAAATGGTGGTATAACATTTTATGTGAATATTTGATGTGAGAAAGGAGCTTCAGAAAGTAGTATTACCTCAACAAGTGATTCCACTGATTTATCCTCAATGTGGTCAAGGACAAACTTAAGCAACTCCTACGAAAATCATGAATATCATTACAAACAGACCTTCGTATGCTTTATAGATAATAATGTGTTTAAGGGGAAGTTTAAGCATAATTACAGGAAATCCAGATGGTAATCCCTTCACAGGATTCACCTCAACGCCGACCATGAAACCTTGACTCTGTAACAAGAAAATATTCGTTTTAACTAACATGAACATGGTTTCAATAGTTCAATTAGCTGATGGCTGGATCATGGTACCTCTGACGTGTACCCTGTACATGTTCCTATAGCGGATTCGAGATCAGCACCGGAGTGAACAGCCTGTGACATTACTAGTGTCATCATTCTGCTTGCTCTTGTTACACTGAAATAGCATAGGCGGACAACGGAATGAAGCTAACCTTGAGGCTTCTCATGTAGTTTGTCAAGTCACGCAGTAGACCCTCCTTCTGCTCACTCTTTAGATTTGGTTCGGAGTGAATAGGGTGATCATAGCTCAATAGCCGTTCCTTCGTTATGCCATTTTTGTTTAGAGTATCCCAGTAAACTTTGATGTCAAGGTCACTGTTCATATAGTCCATCAGTGCCTGCACAACATGAGATGTGGTCCATCATATACGGTGAACGATGAATTCCTTATGGTGCTAATTAATAGTTCAAACATCGATGCATTACTTGGCAAATCACCACATCATCTGGGCTTGTATTGTTGTGTAGTTTTTGATGCCATTCTTCCATCATTCCACCCATGCAGTTATTGTTTCTCTACAATAAAAACAGCTTCCAGTGAACAGCCCAATGAACAGTATTCATGTAGTATCATATTCTCTTTCTTCAACATATCAGAAATTTAATAGAAGACATTCAATAAACTTACCTGTATTACTAGAATCTCATCACGAATACGTTGGCCGACATCACCTTGACCTCCACGGCCAACTGTGTACATTATCATTCTTAGCATCTCCCTGTGCTGTGGGTACATTTTGTAGAGACTTTGTAGATTGTCTGTAAACCTATCTTGTGCTTGGCTGATCTCACTACATAATTGTAGTTAAGAAGAAGCAATAAGTTATTCAGCCTAGTTGAGCTTTTGTTGGTTGCCATAATTGTTTTTCCTGTGCAGGGTTGATGAATACGAAAATAACATACCGTGGCTTCACATTATAATTCTTGTTCCAGATAAGTTGCCTGGTAGCCATGAATCTCATCCAAACAAGTAGTCCAGCAAGACCCAGTTGTCCGGCATCTTTTGCTTGGTCAACTAAATCGGCTGCTATATTGAATCTGTAGGGGAATAATTCCAGTTTATTGATGTACCAGAGAACTAGTACTATAGTCATCTTTTATCCTTTTACCTATGCATAAGAGATCTTTGTGCATCTTCCTCTAGATCGGCTATTCTTTCTAGCAAAGCCTTTGCAGTCCCTTTACTATCATCACTTGTACCCTTTATGCATGGAAAAAAATAAGCATGGGATTGTGAGCTCTTTTGAAGGAGATTCTTGGCCAATATTGGGGAGAAGCTGAAAGGTAAAGTCACCTCTGAACTCTTGGCAATTCGTCTGCTAAAATCAAGGTAAAAGTCAGATGTACTGTTTTTTATCCATGTTTGATTGGAGCGGAGAACAAAGGGCATTCCCTTATAGCTGCTGTTGTCATCAAGCTCTATCTCCAGAACCTTGGTATCACAAAAATAAAATAAAATCATTACATGTAGGCATTATAGATACTGAGTGGAAACATGCAAAATAGTACGTCCAATGATGAATTTATGCTTACCTGGTAATGCAAACCATTTAATTCGGCATCAGAGAATGGACTCTCACATGCCATTTCAAGCAGTGTTGAACCAGCAGGCACTATGCCTGGTGGAGGTGCCTGGAAAAGAAAATGTATGGCATGTTAGTCTGGTTTTTGTTAATTTTACATGGTATCTTGTGATACACTTACCTTCCATTCTCCAGGCTTCTGTGCCAGTGCCCAGTGGAGAATAAGTGGCTCGACGTGATCTGTAGCCAGGTGAACTTTGGTACTATCCTGTACTTGTGACATCAATGCCTGCGACAAAAAGGGAGGATTTGTTTAGTCCGTGCCATGAAATGAGGCTTGAATCACATATAAGATCATGGTGCATATGTAAGTCTCTTTAGAAGACGATCTCTGAACTAACCAAGATCTCCTTTTCGCCCAGTTTGAAGACCTTTTTGCAGAGGACCTGGGAGCCATGCTTTTCCTGTAAAGACTTGATGAAGAGATCAAGAACCGTGCACTTTGAAGAGGTAGCTTCTCCCGCCTTATTTACTTGGTCGTTGGTGGATGCGTTTTTGCTTAGGAGCTGCATGACATCTCTGTTTTTTCGCCCGATGCTTCCTGCTGTTGCAGAATGCTGCTGTCCCTGATGGTGGTGACCAGCTGGTGGCCGCACATGGACCTGGAAGTTCTGGCCGTTGTTCTTGAACCTGTTCGTTAGATGAAGGGCTAGGTTTGAGCTAGGTATGTAGTAGTAGAACTGCACGGCGGTGGATTATGCATAATAGCATGGTACTGACCATTTGTTCTGTGCCTCGTCGACGATGACAAACTCGATCGACTCGAGGCCTGGGTTGTCTATCTCGATTTTCAGCGTGGAGTTGGAACCAGACTGGAATGACAAGATAGAATGTATTCCTTCAGAAGTCATCAGATAAACTGACGGAAAACGACTACGAGTTGTAATGGAAAAAACTTTTGCGTCCATGCAATGATAGAAAAATGTATTTGTGAAGGAGAAATCAAGGTGTATGATATGATGGCGGGCTGCGTGAAGCGAGTTCCATAAGTAACTCATGATGATCGATCGACAGAGGTGCTCGAGCGTGAAGGCCTCACGGAGGATGTGGAACGCCTCGATCGGCTGATGCCCACACCTGCAGCTACCGTATCTATTTTGGATGCGCGTAACATACGTTTTTGAAGGGAGTCCTGAGCGCGGCGTCGTCGGGCGCCCTTGTCGTCCCCTCCGGCAGCTTCATCCCCGCAGGCGGCACCACCCACTCGCTCCTCCCCGGCTGAAGCGCACCCCAGTGCAGCGCCAGGTTGCTGCCAGTGTTCGTCGCCACCAGCTCGATCTCCACCTTCGATCCGGACGACGGCTTCACATCCACCTGCACATACATTCCTTCTATCAGCAGCCTCTCCGACCGGTATATATATGTACGTGCATGCTGCAAAACCTCCCCGACCTGGAGCTCAGAGTTGGAATCCAGGCCAAACCTCCCACCGGCATTCCGCCGGTGCAAGCGTGTCCTGGAGACCCGCCGCGACCTGTTCGACGCCGCACCGAATTGGACCACGGATGGCCTCCCCGTGCCTGCTGCTGCCGCCGCGTAGTAGGATACTCCGGCCATGCTTATGCTAGCTTCTGCGATCGGTCTTGAGCGTCCAAGCAACTGATGTGTGTGTTGATCGATGCCGTTGCGTACGTACGTGTCCCTTGCTGTTTATTGCTTCGCATTCATCTTTTATTCCTAACTAGTCACCTTTATTAGGTCATGGGAGGAGAGGAAGAAGACGAGGAAGAAGAAACAAGCTAGTATATATGTAGTACTGTACCAAATAAGGAGGGGAGGAGAGGCGAAGAGGGACATGCCGAAAGAAATGGCATGAATGGCTTCTGTGGACCTAACTTTCTGGTCGATGCCATGTTAATTAGTTCGGTCTTGTATGTTTGCCATTTCTTGGTAGCTACTCCCTCAGTTTTATAATTCTTGTCGTGATTTTAGTTTCAGTTTGAAGTAAAATTAGGATAAAATATGGAACGCATGTAGCGCAATACTGCAAGACATGGTAGGCTATGGCTGGCCGGTGTATATCAGCCACAAGGGAATATCAAAGCCTGCGGCTTTGCGCAATATTGTATATTTTACTAGTCTAGTGTTTCCAGCAGAGTTTTTACAAAGAAGAAGGGCGCAAAAGAAAAATAGAGCCACAAACCAAGTTAAAGTACCACTGCCTGGGGTGAGGTTGACGGTGATCGAGATCCGTTTCAACAGCTAACCGCTAAGCTGTAGTGCACCGCGCGTAGCCTTATGAGTTGGAGTGATAAAAAGATTGGATGTGTCAAACTACAGCCGATGACAATGCAGAAGGTAGTACTAAGGTTGGACATTTCCATTGAATCCCGACAGCTCTTCCGGACGAGCGTTGAGCGCGCCTCAAACACGCATACCTAGGGTTGGCCTCTCTCAAGCGCACGATGGCCCCCTAGCGGGCCAAGATTGCATGGCTAAGAGAGGGAGATACAAACACAACCTTCTTCCACCAGCACGTGACATATCGCCGACAGAAGAACGTGATCCATAGCCTCTAGGTTAATGGTGCGGTCATCTTGGACCATGCTTCCATGGCGGAAGCTTCCTTCACACACTTTGAGGGCCTCTTGGGTACGTCAATGGACCGCCAGTTCTCTATAGTCCTCGATTTCCTCGACACGCACCCATATGACCTCTCTGAGCTGGAGGTCGCTTTCACTGAGGAGGAGGTTTGGGAAGGTGTTAGGCGCCTCCCCCGTGGGAAAACGGCAAGTCCGGATGGGTTTGCCGCGGAGTTCCTCCAGAGCTGCTGGGGGGGGGGGGGTGAAGGGTGACTTCATGGCGGTATTTGACAAGCTCTTCACGATGTGGGAGCGTGGGTTTCAAGGCTTGAATCATTCACTGCTAATCCTTGTGCCTAAGCACCAGGATGCAGCGACGCCGAGTGATTACCGACCTATTAGCCTAATCAACATCTTCTCTAAACTAGTAGCAAAGACGCTGTGAACAAGGCTGCCATCAAGAAGTTATGCATCCATGACAACTTTATGTTGGTTCAACACGGCTAGGCTCCCCCATAGGTTGAAGGAGCCACGTGTGATGCTCAAGTTGGACATAGCATGTGCCTTTGACTCCGTCTCATGGGTTCCTTGTCCATGTTCTCCATTAGATGGGCTTCGGGCCAAGGTTTTGCGAGTTGGTCGCCAATCCCCCTATCTAGCATACACTGGCGGACCTTCTTGGGGGCGAAATGGGCCATCGCCTCCAGCCCATGAAGAAACAACCTAATTTTACATGTATTTGGCCTGTTTGTCCACTAAAATAGTCTATAGCTCTATTTTTTTGCCCCCCTAGCCCATTTGCCCCTAGGAATTAGGCCTAAGGTTCGCCAGTGCTGGCATAGGAGGGGACCGAGACAGGGTGACCCCTTGTCGCCAACGTTATTCGTGTTGGTCATGAACACGCTTAACATGGTGTTGGCTAAGTCCATCGAGCTGAAGATCCTTTAGTGCCTAGAGCGACGGGAGATGGTGATCCGTATCGTTTTACACAGATGACGTAGTAATCTTTTGCCACCCAAATGAGACGGATCTGCACGTTGCACACAACATTCTCGAGCTCTTAGGGCACGCATCAGGGCTACGCACCAACTTCATGAAGTGTTCGATATCCCCCATCGCCTGCTCAAAGGAGGAGGCCAATGGAACGGCAGTGGTTATGGAGTGTCAGCTGGCACCCTACACTGTCAAGTACATGTGCATTCTACTCTCGGGTGAGGCTTTCCAGCGGGTGGTGGATCAGATCGCGGATAAGTTACCTGGCTGGAAGGCGTTGGTGATGCCTTGGGTGGGATGCTTGGCGATCATCCGCTCTGTGCTTGCAACCATCCCGTTGTACCAGCGTATTGTGCTAGAGGAGTGCTTTGGTGTCTCCCCTCAGCTCCATGGTCCTGAAAAGTTGGAGCTGC
This sequence comes from Lolium rigidum, assembly GCF_022539505.1. Lineage (NCBI taxonomy): Eukaryota > Viridiplantae > Streptophyta > Magnoliopsida > Poales > Poaceae > Lolium > Lolium rigidum. The sequence goes on from NC_061508.1 coordinate 346,525,176, forward strand.
TTCAGCTTTTTTTTCTGTGGAGCTGCTCCAGATTTTGGTACAAATACGTGGAGTTGGTTCTGCGGAATAGGAAAACACGAAGATGTTATTTATTTATGTCCCGCTGCCACCGATAAGTGACCAAACCATTACGCGCGTCTTATCTTTCTCCCCCCCCCCTCCTCTTCCGAGCATGTTTCCGAACGCCCATACTTTTCCCCGATTTGACTTCACCGCAACGCGATTCATGCCCGCCGCCACCGAATCGAGGCCGCCGGCAAACAAATCAATGTACCTTCCACCGGAGTCAAACTTGTCTGATTTGTTCTCACTGACGCGCAAATCGAGTTGTAGCTCGCCGCCACTGCCACCATAAGCTCGTCGTGGTGGCCTCAACCAACTTCTTCCTGGGTGAGACGGCATGAGGAAACAAAAATGGGGTGTTATCCATTACGTATGGGAGCATTGGCAAATCGGGAAAGAGTCTTGGCGTTGGGAAACAAGCCCGCGAGAGGAAGGGGAGAAAGATAAGAGCGTGCGTAACATTTTCGTCACTTACCGGTGGCAGTGAGACGTAAATAAACAGCCGTCTGTGTTTTCCTGTTCCGCGGAACCAACTCCACGTATTTGTACCAAAGCTGGAGCAGCTCCACCGATTAAAAAAAAAGCTGAAGAACCTCCAGAAGCATGAAGCTAAGGGGGGGACACCGAAGCACTCCTCATTATGCTAACTGCCAACAAAAAGGCTCTCAAGCAGGTGAACAAGATCCGTAGCAGATTCCTGTGGGTTGGTAGGGCGGACGCCAATGACGGCCTGTCAACTAGTCCAAGGTCTGTCACCCACTTTGGCCTGGAGGCTTGGGGATCCTAGACCTCGCACGCACAGCCAGCAGCCTCAAGGTGAGGTGGCTTTGGAGGATGCGTATCGACCCCCAGCGACCTTGGCACGAGCTTAATATGCAGTTCTTCGAAGAGGAGTGGGCCATCTTTGATGCTTCTACCTATATGGTGGTCGGCAACAGGACATCCGCCCTGTTCTAGAAGGATAGATGGTTGAATGGGAGGCCTATCAGGGAGACAACACCAAACCTCTTCGCACTAATCCCATAGCACCGTAGGAAAAACAGTGCAACAAGCGCTGGCTGAGCGCACTTGGATCACTGACATAGTTGGCGCATTGTGCCCGTTGTCCTTCTGGCAGTACAGTACATCCAGTGGTGGATCTGGTTGATGGATGTGCAACTTTTGACAGACTTGGATATGTTGATCTAGCGTTGGACAACGGATGACCAGTACTCCTCCCGGTCTTGCTACATCACCCTCTTCCAGGGGCAACTTTTGACAAACATGCTCGTGGAGTCCCGGGTGAGACACAAGATCCCAGCCCAACATCTTATCTTGTCCCGGCAGCCCAGCCCATCCTAGGCTCAAATCATTACACGTCTCTGTTTGTTTGTTGGTAGCACGTGCGGGTAGATGAAGAAGCATTTGGCGCGTGATTTACCTATGTGTCGATGGAGCTAACCCGCAGGCCGTAGCTGCGCGTGACGGCAACGAAGAAGTAGCTGCCCGTGATCGAGACTGCATCTATATATTCCGTTCAATTCTTCGTTCCATTCATCGCAAGTTCTGAACTTGTACTTGGAGCAAATCATCGACAGCTCGACCAAGAATCATTCCAAGATGTCCCGCGTGGAGGCGCTGAGCATGAGCGGCCTGTCCGCCATCCCGGCGGAGTACGTCCGGCCGCCGTCCGAGCGCCACGGCCTCGGCGACGCCTACGACCAGGCGGCCAAGCACGCCGCGGGCTCCCCGCTCATCCCCGTCGTCGACGTCGCCGCCTTCGACCCCTCCGACCCGGGCTCCGAGCCCAGCCTCGCCGTCGTTGACGCCGTCCGCACCGCAGCCGTCGAGTGGGGCGTCATGCACGTCGCCGGCCACGGCATCCCTTCGGACCTCCTCGACGCGCTCCGCGCCGCTGGGACGGACTTCTTCAAGATGCCGATCGAGGACAAGGAGGCGTACGCCAACGACCCGGCGGCCGGGCAGCTCGAGGGGTACGGAAGCAAGCTGGCGGCGAACGAGAGCGGGCAGCGGGAGTGGGAGGACTATCTGTTCCACCTCGTGCATCCCGACCACGCCGCGAACCACGCGAGGTGGCCCGCTCATCCGCCGGAGTACGTTCCCGTGACACGGCAGTTCGGGGAGCTCGTCAGCGGGCTCGCCTCCAGGCTCCTAGCCATCCTCTCCCTCGGTCTCGGCGTCCCTGCCCCCACGCTCGAGCACCGCCTCCGCCTAGTCGAGCCCACCCAAGACAAAGTCGCAGACGACGACCAGGACAAGGAGCAAGAGGAAGAACTCCTCGACCTCTTGCTGAAGCTGAAGATCAACTACTACCCGGTGTGCCCGCAGCCGGACCTGGCCGTGGGCGTCGAAGCGCACACCGACGTCAGCGCGCTCTCCTTTATCCTCACCAACGGCGTGCCCGGCCTGCAGGTCAAGCGCGCCGGCCGCGACGACGAAGGGTGGGTGACGGCGCGCGACGAGCCGGGCACGCTGGTGGTGCACGTGGGCGACGCGCTCGAGATCCTCAGCAACGGGCGCTACACCAGCGTGCTCCACCGCGGGCTCGTCAACCGCGTCGCCACGCGCGTCTCCTGGGTCGTCTTCGCCGAGCCGCCGCCGGACCGGGTGCTCCTGCAGCCCCTGCCCGAGCTCCTCGCCGACGGCCAGGAGCAGCCGCGGTTCGCGCCGCGCACCTTCAGGCAGCACCTGGAGCACAAGGTGCTGAAGAAGAAGCAGAGTGAGGAGGAGGAGGCCAAGAAGGCGCCCGTCGCACCCAACCTGCTGCCTGCCGTTTGATACTCCATTCATAAGATCTAAAAACATCGTTCGTCTATACAGTTCCCCCCTGTATATCTCAAATTATTTGGTCACGCGTGGGTCGGAGTAATTGTGCGAATAAGTTATGTTGGGAGAATATTTTGCTCCCGAGAGGTGGTGATAATTGGGCTATCGTTTATAAAGATTTTTATTAATGTGTTTCATGTTATAATTAGTATATAAAAGATGTGCATGGTTTGGTTAAACTATGATCGATTTTTTGCTTCTAATTTGCATTCCGACAGTCATGTGCAGTTTGAAGTTTATTTACTAACTAGTTAAAATGCCCGTGCGTTGCCACGGGAAAATGAAATATGAAGAAAGATGGTAGCATGGTGACTTCAAGTTTTTGAATACCCCATACTATATACCGGCATTTTTATCCCTCTTATTAACCGTCTGAAGACCAACAACCCTCTTACTAACCCTCTAAGAACCAACAACACACATGTTCCTTCTATTCTTTTTTTACCCAGATATTGCAGATAAGATGTAACCATAAATTATGAGTCTACCAATTTATGTTGGATGGAGGATATATGTTAAGAATTAAAACATAGCCGATGAATAAGTGTCTCCTTAAATCATATCGGACGATTATAATCAAATTTGCAATACTAAATGGACAAGCTCCTACTCGACTTCTGTAGTTCTGCTCATAGATTTTCCAGGAGAGGCATGCAAAATAATTACATTACTTGCTTTGAACAAACGACTGAAGTAAAGATTCAGTCAGCTCATCTTGAAAGACCTGAGAAGAAACCAATGATCCAGATCTTGACAACAATTTGCAAAATGTTCACTTACAAAGTTCAGAGTGAGCTTAAATACCCATCAACTATGGATGCAATTATGTGTCAAGAACTTAAGTAGATTTCACACAAATCACATTGTGTATTACACATTGCCTACCAGGTCTGATTACCAAAACTGAAACTGAACAAAAATACTAACAAAGACACACATATTCATTTGTTAATGCCAACCTCTTGGCATGCACACTCTCCCAGGAAATGATTACCATTATTTAGTGCAAGGAAACTGAAGCAAGATTGTAAAAACTAAGATGAGATGTGTTGAATGAACCCTGCAATTACATTGGATTTTGTTTAAGGCAGCAACAATACTTCAAACACCTACTATTTCGTAGAGCAAGCAATGTATATGGAATTCAATCTGAAATCTACAGAAGTTTTACTATCAAATGGAATACTACATTTTAGAAGACATCCAACTGATGTAGCTTGAATAAGTAATTTAGGTGATGCAACTATCTGAAAGGGAGGAAGACGACATGGCAACCTGGACCAATTTTTCATTTCAAAAATTAAGCCCATATTTTGCATGTCTTCATTGTACCAACATTGAAAGGAGAAAAGCTAACTAACGAGGCAACCATAAGATAGATGAGTATCAGCAAAAAAGAGGATCAACTTCTCCTTCTTGCCTTTCTACTTCACTTCATCCTTCATCTTTGAGGTCAACTTGACTTGTTTCCTTTATTCTCTTGTGGATCAGGGCACCCATGACCTTCACCATGTGCGCCGCCAAGCATAAAGCGTGCACACGGGTGATCCACATGTGCGGCCGTGCCGCCACCTATCGGAGGGAAGGCCGTGCATGCACCCACTCGCCCCGGGCTCCTCACCGGTGTGGATGGTCACATGTGCTGGTCTTGTTCGACGTCCAGCTCGGCCTTGTCAAGCCCTTGTGCAAGCGCTGCCTCACATTAAAAAACAATAAATTCAAGAAAATGGGAAAATACCATGGATAGCTTCTTAAAAGGGTGACCAGAATTTGAAATAACAAACCTATTCATGTTGGATTGCTGGAATATGATATTCTCCGCACATTAAAAAGCAAACAAATAAGTTGCTATGTTTGGAAAAACTCTTATCTGATGCAATCACAAGACATGAGTACAAACATGCACAATTATACTTAAGTTATATATTGACAAACTTAACTGTGCCTGGTTCGTAGGTCTAAATGATGACACTGGGGACGACAAAAGAAAGGAAAACATATTGTTTGTCTGAACTAACGGCACAGAGAAGTAATCTCGTAGCTGGTTTTCTAATACTGAACTAATGGCACAGAGAAGTAATTTTTTTTGTCTCAACTAATGGAAATATAATTAAAGTGGAATTTGCAAGTTCTTGTCACGTAGTACCATAATCCTCAAAAGGAGTACCATAGTTGATAGAGATGCTCCACCACCTTATCTACCACACTTTTAGGATACAACGTCAGTATTACTAAATAACAGGTTTGACAAATCTTGCAACTCAAAAACAGAGACCAATTGGCTATTGAACGGGAGATCGCAGGTCATAAATCATTTAGTAAAACATGACCAATTGAGGAATCCGGAGGGAGAAGCTTGAATTAATGGTAAATTTAAGGGTGTGATTTATTTTTTAAGGACGCCAGACAAATTGAGCCACACCATCTAGCTTGCATGCTATACTGAATCGAAAATCAAAGCTCCAAAATGACAAGATAAAGTTCATCAATGTGTAGGAAGTTTTCATGGACCTCATTATTATTCAATGGTCAATTCTAACTGCAACAACTATATAGTTATCATTGTAATCAAGTATGATTTCAGTAGAGGAAGGACTAATCTGTTAAACTGCTATTTCACCTATTTACTATGATGGTGAATGCCCCTGAGTTGCCACAGCTGCATAAGGAGATGATAGCTAGTGCTGCAACACAAGAAATCTGTTTTCTCTCCTATTCTTTTACACAATTTATCTATTTGTAAAATCACTCTACCATAACAACTCCAACCATGAAATGAAGGGTAAAGCATACATAAATCGGAATCTTCCATCAAGAGAAAAGAAAACATCAAAATCTGAAGTGGGATAATCTAATATTCATGGCCCATGCAGGTGAAAGTGCATGGAGCCCCCATGTGTGGTTTTGGTAATTAATGACAATCCCTATGGACTAATGTTTGCATTGAGTTATATTTGTAGGTGTGGTCCATAGGCAATGCTTGAACCATATGTTGGCTTCAAGGTTGCAATAAGAAGAAATTGATGAAGAATTTGAAGTGTCAAGTATGTCTTGAAGATGAAGATGAAGTGAGCCCTCAAAGTTAACTTCAAGACATCAACATGATGGAGAATGAAGAAATGAAGTGCAAGTTCAAGATGAGCCATCTCGAAGAGATCATTTGCTTGAAGCTTGCCATCCATATGGTGATCATGGATATGTGAAGATGTGCCGAAGAAGAAGCTCTCCCATGGTGGATTATGGGGGAGCAATCCACAAGACTTCGTCAAGCAAGCACAATCAAGAAAGGCGTTCCATCTTGTTGTGATCAAGATCGTCATCATCGAGCTCAAGAGGAACGCGCAAGGATAAGGTTAGCTCTTGGTAGGGTTTCTTTCTCACCGGTCTCATGGTGTAGTTGGAGACCGGTTTATAGTTTAGTTGCCGTACTATCAAGAGGGCTCTCGAGTGAGTAACTCGATCGTATCCTTCGGAGAGCTCAAACCTTTGCATCCTTGCATCATCTTTCTTGGTTGTTATTTGGATCTTATCCATATGGTGTTTTAGAGCTTGTGCTTATTCTCATGACAAGCTCTAGTTCATCGAAAACGGATTCCGCATGAATCACTTGTTGCGTTTTCGATATTGGAGTTTTTCTCGGTTTCTCGTATTGAGAGGTTTCACTCTAAAATACATAGAAAAACCTACCCCACTTGTTCTTAAGCTTTTCAATCTTTGTGGGGTAGCTATTGTCATCTTCTTTACAACAAAATTGGTTTCACCTAAATGCGAGTTTCCTAACTCAAGTTGTTGCATTTTCCATATTGGAGGTTTTACCGGTTTGCTGTTTATAGATAGGTAAAACCTTTATCAATTTGTTTCTATCCTACTTTGCTGGACTATGATGTTTCTATGCATATTGTTGTAGAGCTCGTTGTTGTGATTTCAACGAGCCCAAGATCATCGAAATCGGAGTCCGGATGCAAAAGTTATCAAGGTTTTCGTATCGGGTGTTTGGGCAAAAACTGGGGGGCGGAACTGCCGCCGGGAACACCCCGGCACTGCCGCCGGGCCGGCACTGCCGGTGGAAAAAGGCCAGCACTGCCGGCCACCCCGGCACTGCCGGTGGAACAAGGCCGGCACTGCCGGCCTGTCGCGATTTTGGCCCCAACGGGCAGAAATCTGAGACCCCTATTTAAGGCCTTCTTCCTCCTCTTTCTCCCCACTTCTTCTTCCTCCTCTTGCTCTCCACCATTGTTGACCTTGAGAGCTTGCCCAATCCCTCTACTCCTCCAATGATTCTTGAATCCATTTGAGGGAAAAGGAAGAGGAGATCTAGATCTATATTTCTACCAATCAAATCCATCTCTTTGTGAGTGGAACTCTCTAGATCTTGATCTTGGTGTTCTTTGTGAATTCCTTTGTTCTTCCTCTCTTATTCCCCCAATAGCTTTTCTAGCTTTGTTGGAATTTGAGAGAGAAGGACTTGAGCATCTTTGTGGTGTTCTTGCCATTGCATTTGGTGCATCGGTTTGAGTTCTCCACGGTGATTCGTGGAGGTGAAAGCAAGAAAGTTGTTACTCTTGGGTTCTTGGAACCCTAGACGGATTCTACACCTTTGTGGTGATTTGTTGGGAGCCTCCGATTAAGTTGTGGATGTGTGCCCCAACCTTTGTGTAAGGCCCGGTTTCCGCCTCGAAGGAAATCCCTTAGTGGAACCGTGACCTAGGCCTTTGTGGCGAGGGTCACCGGAGATTTAGGTGAGGCGCCTTCGTGGCGTTCGGTTTGTGGTGTGAGTACCGCATCTTGGGGTCGAGGCCTTTGTGGCGTTGGTGTGCATCGAGCAACCACACCTCAAGGTGAGCCTCTTGTGGCGTTCGGGAGCACTAAGCAACCGCACCTCTCCACCGGAGATTAGCACTCGCAAGAGTGTGAACTCCGGGATAAATCATCGTCTCCCGCGTGCCTCGGTTATCTCTATACCCGAGCTCTTTACTTATGCACTTTACCTTGTGATAGCCATCGTGCTTGAAGTTATATATCTTGCTATCACATAGTTGCTTGTATTGCTTAGCATAAGTTTATATATCTTGCTATCACATAGTTGCTTGTATTGCTTAGAATAAGTTGTTGGTGCACATAGGTGAACAATAGTATATGGGCTTTGGGCTTGACAAAGTAAACGCTAGTTTTATTCCGCATTTGTTAAGCCCATCTCGTAAAAGTTTTAAATCGCCTATTCACCCCCCTCTAGGCGACATCCGTGTCCTTTCAATTGGTATCGAGCAAGGTCTCTCATTCTTAGGCTTCACCGCCTTGAGAGTAAAGATGTCGGCTAGGGGATTAGCGCACAATAACTTGTTTATATTTGATGGCACAAATTATGATCTATGGAAAATTTATGTGCTTAATATTTTGCGGCGTATGTCCCCGGACATGGAGCGATTTCTTGACATGGGTTTTTCTTCTCCTAAGGATCCTCAAAATTTATCTCTTGAGGAGGAGAAAAACTCTTGTCTCGATGCTCTTGCTTCTCATGTGTTTTCCAGTTGTTGTGAGCAATGTAGTTACTTCTTCAATCATGCCTTTTGGGAGCGCTCATGAATTATGGACAAAGCTTCAAGATAAATATGATGTGTCCAAGATTATTGAGGATGATTGTATTGCTTCCACTTCCGGCCGTGATGAGTTCTCATCTTCATCCACTTCACCAAAGTGTGGTAAGACACAAGGTAATGATATGGTGAGTGGTGATGAAAATTGCAATGTTGATATTGAGCTTACTATTGATGATTCGTCATCTCTATCTCATTGCAATGCTTCATCTTCGGACTTAAACACATCTAGCACTAGAAATGATTTACATGCTTGTGTTGATAGTCCTTGCATATCATGTGTAAGTTGCTTGAATAAATCTAATAATGATATGCTTGCATTGTCTTGTGGCCATGATAAAAATGCTTCTATTTCCTCTAGTTGTTGTGTGTCTAACAATGTAGAGGAAACCAAAGATTCTATTGGTCAAGACAAGATCTTGAAAGGAGCCTCAAGTAACTCCTCATCTTTATCTCACGGTCCTCATATATGCCTTATGGCCAAGGGTTCCACGGTACCTCCTACCATGGAACCTAATATGTCTCATGGTGATAAGGATGAGGATGAATATGAAGAAGAGGATTGGGTTGTCTCTCTACGCGATAAGGGTAAGAGCGTATTCAAGGTTATTTGCAAAGATAAAATTGCTAGCACTCACTTCTTTGAAATCTTGACTACCGCTATTGAGAGCCAAAAACTTATTTGGATGCATGAGAACACCATTGATAAAAAGGGTGCTCTTGAACGAGAGTATGCCGATGATGTAGCATCATTAAAGAATGAACTTGACGAAGAACAAACCATCAAGGAAGCTCTTGAGGAGACCTTTGCTCTAGAATTGTCTAGAGAAAAGGAAAACCATGATAGAGCTCTTGAGATGGCAAATGAACTAAAGCTAAAAAATGATAAGCTTGTGTTTGTTAATGCTAAACTCCTTGAGGATTTTGAGCAACTCAAAAAGGGCTCAAGGGTCATTGAGAGTGCGCTCACCAAACTCACCGAGTCGCATGAGCAACTTAAAGCTTCTTATCTAAAAGTGCATGCCAACTTGCCTTCTCCTATTGCTATTGATAATGATGCTTGTGCTACTAACTCTACTTCTTGTGAAGCATCTACCTTGAAGGAGAATGTTGAGCTAAGGGCTCAACTTGATTTGCTAACTAGCAACTATGAGAAATTGGAAGAAAATCATGGAAAGCTCTCTAGCTCCCATGAGGATCTTCTAGCCTCTCATGATAGGCTAAAGTTAGCTCATGAGGCTATAATATCTAAGGCAACACCTTGTGAGCCTCATGTGGGTACTAGCACTACTACTCAAAATGTTATATTGCCATGTGCTAGTCCTAGTAATTCATCCACTCATAATATTGCTAAATCTTGTGATGAATTATCTTCCTTGCCTTGTTGCCCTAACAATGAAGGTTCTACTTCCTCTAGTACTTGTGTTGTTACTAACCATGTAGAGGAAATCAAAGAGCTCAAGGCCCAAGTCTCTTCTTTGAAGAACGACTTGGTAAAGGGTCATGAAGGGAAATGCAAACTTGATAAGATGTTAAGTGTGCAACAATCCCCCAATGACAAGAGTGGACTTGGATTCAACTCCAACAACAAGATCAAGTCCAAGAACAACAAGATTAAGAAGGGCCAATTACAAGTCAAAGACCCGGCCAAGATTGTTTGCTTCAAGTGCAAAATTGAAGGGCATCATGTTAGATCTTGCCCTTTGAAGAAGAAGCAAAAAGGGGAGCGGCCTCAAGCTTAAATTCATATTCAACCTCAAGTTGAAGAAATGTCACTTCCCAAGAAGAATCAAGCCAATGCTCCCATTGTGGAGAAATCTAGTGAGAAGAAGGAGAAGAAAAGAACTTGCTACATATGCCGCGAGAAGGGCCACATCTCCTCCTTTTGCACTATTGGTACCTCATCCAACTCTATCACCGTTGATGATGTTTATTCTCTTCGTAAGGATGAGGGTGGCAATGTGTTTGCCAAATTTGTTGATGCTCAAAGTGGTGTGAAGAAAAGAACCATTTGGGTTGCCAAGCCTATTGTGACTAACCTCTTAGGACCCAACTTAGTTGGGGACCAACAATCCAAAACTTGATCAATAGGTGCTTGTTGGAGGGCATTGGAGATTTGGCTACATCATGAAGAATTAAGGGATCTTCATCATTTATATTATATCAAGCCAAGTCTTTTGATTATCTTGCTACTATCATATATCCAATGTTCCTCCTTGCGGTAACATGTTCTCAACTCATTTATATTGAAAGTTACTCGCCCTTTGCATGTGTTAGTTTTGTTCCTAACATGTGTTTGTATATGTTGTGCTTCCTACTTGTTTTTCTTGAGAAATCATGTCTATGTATGTTGGGTTGCACACCGTGTACTTGTGTTTATGTTGGAGCCTCTTTGCATCTTGTTGTATCTTATATGGCTCTTATGAGAGATTAATGGACTATCCCGTTTTGGGGGAGTGATATTCCTTTGGGAATTTCATGATCCTAACAATGTGTATACATGAGGAATATCACTTAGAATTGATATTGCAAGATTATCTAGTCTCTATGTGGTATGTCATCGTCATGAGAAATTCAAATTCCAATGTCCATTAATATCTCTAGTTGGATCTTATTTGCCTCTTGTGAAAATATATTATTTATCACATTATGGGGGAGTAATAAGCTTTGTGCATATTACAAGCCTAGGAAATGTGAACATTTGAGGTTGTGTCTGATGGCGTGTAACTCACACGTTCGTTGGGAACCCCAAGAGGAAGGTATGATGCGCACAGTAGCAAGTTTTCCCTCAGAAAGAAACCAAGGTTTAATCGAACCGATGAGGAGCCAAGAAGCACGTTGAAGGTTGATGGTCGCGAAATGTGATGCGGCGCAACACCGTGGATTCCGGCGCCAACGCGGAACCCGCACAACACAACCCAAGTACTTTGTCCCAACGAA
>NC_061508.1:346536698-346558683 GCF_022539505.1 Lolium rigidum
AAACATGTAGGTATCATCAATAAAGTAGCATGGAACATAAGAAATTATCGATACGTTGGAGACGTATCAGTGTCACATGGAATTGATATTGTAAATTATCTCTCATATGTGACATGTTTTCTCAAACAAGTTCCAATTTGCTTAAATGGCTTCATTGCTAATATCTTTGTGGATCTTATTTGTGAAAGTTCTTCTTGGCATGGTTTTCCACAACGTGTCCCTCAATACATTTTTGGAAAACCATGTGCTTCAAGTCATACTATTAATTGCTTTGCATGTTGGTATGAATACTATTAATTGCTTTGCATGTTGGTATGAATACTATTAATTGCTTTGCATGTTGGTATGAATACTATTAATTGCCTTGCATGTTGGTATGACTAAATGAAGCTATCAAGAAACTATCTTTGCATGATGGTTAACTCTTATCTTTTACCATATGCTTTGTTCGTTGTAAATATGATCTTATGTATACTTACAAACTACCCCGGGAAATATTTCCTAATACCTCTTGTCCTAGGACAATTGGTAATCAATTATGAGGTAGATATTTATTGATCATATCTACATTGGCTCTTGTATTTATATTGCCTTATTTATTGCCATGAATTTTTTGTGCTTTGACTCCCATGTGTCTTCCTTGCATCTTATGGATCTAAGTTGTTTATTCAAACTTTCTTAGCATTGTTAGAAGATATAGGTAGCGTGATGATCCTAGTTTTGTGCATTTTGTATTCATATAAAAAATCCTTGATAATGCACCAAACTTGGGGGAGCTCTTCTATATTATTATAATGCTTAACATCTCTTGATCTTTATCAAAAATTTGGTTTTGGGAGACATAAAATTTTCTTTTTGGTACTTTGTGCCATCATAAAAAGTTTCGAGGGTTTGGTTTATTTGTTGGAACCTTGCTCTCTTGGGAGTTGGTTATCTCATTCATTTGTGTTTAGGTTTAATTAGCTTCTTATAATGAGATAAGTCTTTGGGGTCCATCTTGTGTTGATTTGATTCTTTGATATAATTTGGACAACCATTGTCTCTTGATTTATTTGGTGTTTTGTCCAATTGTATCTTCCTTTGGTTCTTGAAAGTATTGTGCATGCATATTTAATATATGTATATCTTATGGCATGTGTTACTTTCTTTAATCCAATATATAAGGTAAACTCCATCAAATCCTAATTTGGCTAAGATGTGCATGAAATTCAATTTCATATCTATATGCACATAGTATTGTGGAGTTTGTCCTATATGTTGTAGTGTGTCTAACTACTTTGGACCCAATTAGTTTGGGGACCTTTTTGTACTTACCTTTGTGTTAGGTACAATGGATATGCATTGGATGCTTGTCTCACTCTTGGGGAGAAGTGGTGACTCAATGATAACTTGAGGCAAGCTAGGATGGTCAACAAACACGTATCTACTACATCCTCAACAATGCTATCTCGGTAACAATTATCTTCTCATGCATATTTTTCTAGCATCCAACCATGTGGTTGCATCTTGGCATGAATCTCTTGATTTGCAAATGTTGTGCTTCTTGCTAAAAGTCTTAACGAAACCTCTTTATTGCGAATGTGAGTAATTTGAGATGAGTACATATGTTGGGAAGTATATAAAATCATGCTCATGATTCACCCATCCCATCTATGCCTATCTAGCAATTTTATTGCATATCAATTCCTCAAGCCTCTCACATGTGCAATATCGATGAAAGTGCAAATTGAGTTATTTCTTTTAGTATCCTTGTTTGTGATACTTGTTGCCTTTCTCAATGCATCCCAACTATCTTCTATCCCTTGTTGATATTTGTGATGTATTTTAGATGTTTGTGGTTGAAGCTCATGAATGTACAATAAGATAAAATTGAGCCTTCGGCCATGCTATTAAGCAAAAATTCTTATTGGTATATTGCATGACTTCGTCTTGGATATCATGTTGTATGTCTTGTGTGTCTATTTTGTGTGTGCATGTTTCTTTGTGGATAAATATCTTAGTGATTTTGTCCACTTAGAGAAACTTATACACATAAGAGATGATACATCTCCATTTGATATCTTATTTATTTGTTGCATGTTGATTGGTCATGCTAAGCAATATAATTCATTGAAGACTATGATGATGCTTTTTTCTCATCCATATAATAGTCTTATAATATGCTTTGTCATGCCTTTCACATATTTTCTTGGTTGAGCCTATTATTATGGTGCATGTTACTTGTTGCTCAATCATTTGTTTGTTGCAAGTGTTAAGCTTATTTTTCTATCTATGATCTATTGCAAATGTTTGTGTTTTAAATGGTAATGAGGAAGTGAGGATTCCATGTTATGCATATTGTATTCAAATGCAACATTTTACTTATGCATGTACCTTGGGGAGCTTCCTCATATTATTTAGTGAAATCTTCTTGATCTTATCATAATATCTATCTTTCTTTTGGTATCTTCTTTGTGGTTCATTTGGTTGCTTGCTTCATTTGTTGAAGCTTCTTGAAGTTGTTATCTTTTTGCAATCTTTGATCCTATCTATAGTGTGATTCCTTCCTAATATTTGTCATTGGATATGTGCATTTGATTCCACTCAAATTATGAGAAATGCACACGCTATGGAGGAACTCTCACTATATTGGCCTTCTAAATTTTTCACCCATTTCGGCAATTGGTGCCAATGGGGGAGAAGTTTGGAGGGTTTAAGGGAATTTGGTTATGTCTTTGCTTTGTGCTTAAGCATGTGCCTTTATTGCATTGCATCTTGTTGCTTTGCATAGTTGAATATTTAGAGGAAACTCCACTAGGCGTTGAATGCCAATATATGCAATGAAAGTCAAGATCATTCACACATGCATATATTATGGGGGAGTTTTCTCTATATATTTAACTTGTTTGTTACTTAAATTCCTTATATAAACCCTCTCAAAGAGATTGTCATCAATTACCAAAATGGGGGAGATTGAAAGTGCATGGAGCCCCCATGTGTGGTTTTGGTAATTAATGACAATCCCTATGGACTAATGTTTGCATTGAGTTATATTTGTAGGTGTGGTCCATAGGCAATGCTTGAACCATATGTTGGCTTCAAGGTTGCAATAAGAAGAAATTGATGAAGAATTTGAAGTGTCAAGTATGTCTTGAAGATGAAGATGAAGTGAGCCCTCAAAGTTAACTTCAAGACATCAACATGATGGAGAATGAAGAAATGAAGTGCAAGTTCAAGATGAGCCATCTCGAAGAGATCATTTGCTTGAAGCTTGCCATCCATATGGTGATCATGGATATGTGAAGATGTGCCGAAGAAGAAGCTCTCCCATGGTGGATTATGGGGGAGCAATCCACAAGACTTCGTCAAGCAAGCACAATCAAGAAAGGCGTTCCATCTTGTTGTGATCAAGATCGTCATCATCGAGCTCAAGAGGAACGCGCAAGGATAAGGTTTGCTCTTGGTAGGGTTTCTTTCTCACCGGTCTCATGGTGTAGTTGGAGACCGGTTTATAGTTTAGTTGCCGTACTATCAAGAGGGCTCTCGAGTGAGTAACTCGATCGTATCCTTCGGAGAGCTCAAACCTTTGCATCCTTGCATCATCTTTCTTGGTTGTTATTTGGATCTTATCCATATGGTGTTTTAGAGCTTGTGCTTATTCTCATGACAAGCTCTAGTTCATCGAAAACGGATTCCGCATGAATCACTTGTTGCATTTTCGATATTGGAGTTTTTCTCGGTTTCTCGTATTGAGAGGCTTCACTCTAAAATACATAGAAAAACCTACCCCACTTGTTCTTAAGCTTTTCAATCTTTGTGGGGTAGCTATTGTCATCTTCTTTACAACAAAATTGGTTTCACCTAAATGCGAGTTTCCTAACTCAAGTTGTTGCATTTTCCATATTGGAGGTTTTACCGGTTTGTTGTTTATAGATAGGTAAAACCTTTATCCATTTGTTTCTATCCTACTTTGCTGGACTATGATGTTTCTATGCATATTGTTGTAGAGCTCGTTGTTGTGATTTCAACGAGCCCAAGATCATCGAAATCGGAGTCCGGATGCAAAAGTTATCAAGGTTTTCGTATCGGGTGTTTGGGCAAAAGCGGGGCGGGGGGGGGCGGAACTGCCGCCGGGAACACCCCGGCACTGCCGCCGGGCCGGCACTGCCGGTGGAAAAAGGCCAGCACTGCCGGCCACCCCGGCACTGCCGGTGGAACAAGGCCGGCACTCGCCGGCCTGTCGCGATTTTGGCCCCAACGGGCGGAAATCCGAGACCCCTATTTAAGGCCTTCTTCCTCCTCTTTCTCCCCACTTCTTCTTCCTCCTCTTGCTCTCCACCATTGTTGACCTTGAGAGCTTGCCCAATCCCTCTACTCCTCCAATGATTCTTGAATCCATTTGAGGGAAAAGGAAGAGGAGATCTAGATCTATATTTCTACCAATCAAATCCATCTCTTTGTGAGTGGAACTCTCTAGATCTTGATCTTGGTGTTCTTTGTGAATTCCTTTGTTCTTCCTCTCTTATTCCCCAATAGCTTTTGTAGCTTTGTTGGAATTTGAGAGAGAAGGACTTGAGCATCTTTGTGGTGTTCTTGCCATTGCATTTGGTGCATCGGTTTGAGTTCTCCACGGTGATTCGTGGAGGTGAAAGCAAGAAAGTTGTTACTCTTGGGTTCTTGGAACCCTAGACGGATTCTACACCTTTGTGGTGATTTGTTGGGAGCCTCCGATTAAGTTGTGGATGTGTGCCCCAACCTTTGTGTAAGGCCCGGTTTCCGCCTCGAAGGAAATCCCTTAGTGGAACCGTGACCTAGGCCTTTGTGGCGAGGGTCACCGGAGATTTAGGTGAGGCGCCTTCGTGGCGTTCGGTTTGTGGTGTGAGTACCGCATCTTGGGGTCAGGCCTTTGTGGCGTTGGTGTGCATCGAGCAACCACACCTCAAGGTGAGCCTCTTGTGGCGTTCGGGAGCACTAAGCAACCGCACCTCTCCACCGGAGATTAGCACTCGCAAGAGTGTGAACTCCGGGATAAATCATCGTCTCCCGCGTGCATCGGTTATCTCTATACCCGAGCTCTTTACTTATGCACTTTACCTTGTGATAGCCATCGTGCTTGAAGTTATATATCTTGCTATCACATAGTTGCTTGTATTGCTTAGCATAAGTTTATATATCTTGCTATCACATAGTTGCTTGTATTGCTTAGAATAAGTTGTTGGTGCACATAGGTGAACAATAGTATATGGGCTTTGGGCTTGACAAAGTAAACGCTAGTTTTATTCCGCATTTGTTAAGCCCATCTCTTAAAAGTTTTAAATCGCCTATTCACCCCCCCCCCTCTAGGCGACATCTGTGTCCTTTCAGCAGGGCCAAAGACAGTAGACCAAACAACGTTCCAGCCTTATAAAATGAACAAGGTCAAATAGGCCGGTAGGCTTACCTATAGCTTTACTGGAACCATTTGAAATGTAGTCTGTTACTTTCCTCCTCTTGTTGAACTCACTGTGTTCCTTGCAGAATAAATATGAAACTATCTACTCTACATGACACGGGAATTAAACAACACAAGAAGGATATTCAAGGAAACTATAAAATGTTACATCTGCACATTGGTTTTATTCTTGCCATAGATGATGGATGGGAAAATGAATCACACCTGTGTAAACAATCAGAATCATTTTGCAGTTACATAAATACAAATGATAATCATGTGAAGGTTGTCAGCCATTAAACCCGCCACTAAAAATGAGGAACAAGCTGTTCTTCAAACCCAAAATATAAAAAGGAACAAAATGCAACAATGTTTCTATAACCTGTAGACACATCTAGTGAAAAGAATTACATTCTAAAATTATCTAACGATCTTTGCTCCAACCAAACTCCATAAGATAGTGTCTTAGGAAATTAGCACGAGTATCTAGGCTTTTGCTTCAAAAATACGACAGATTGAGTTGCATAGTATTCACCATTGAATTATCATATAGCTATAAGCCAAAGCAAAAGCTGATCTTTGACAAATTCTCAAAATCAAGTCAATGGATTTAGTAGAAAGAAAGATACCTCAATACTAACAGTTGAAACATGGTAACAACGCCCTAGAATGTAGTATAAAATAATTACTGAATAGCTTGACATTTTTTAACAACTTCTCAATGTCAATGTCAGCGTAGACCTTGACATTTCAATGAATTTCTCAAGAGCTGGCTTGCTGTACATATTTGAAAGACTCGATCCCTAGATGGAAAAGATAGAAAAAATCAGGAACTGAGGATGCCTAAGAACATACATGCTCCACAAAATTCTCAAAGAAGCTGCTAGGATACACGAGTACAAACCATGAAAGTTGAAAAAAGCAAGAGCCAGAAATACATAACACTTTGAATAGAAATGAACACAAAATATGATGCATACCAGACCTACTTACGTTTCATGTTTCATCATAAACGAATACAGTAGCAACTGGTAAAAGCTACTATGTCTTGAGTCTTGACATTAGATGTGCCACCGATCTGGACATAAACCCATCTTATAAGAACTATGAAGGAAATATGGACTACCTGAAGAAGAATATCTACCTACTGTAAATAATGTTAACCCTCTTTCTAGCCACGTAGCTGAAATGTTTCCCAGTGTAATATACAGATGTATAACTTAGGCTAATATGTGTACATCAACTAAAAATTATGCGCTGCTAGACCGAGCTGAACTACTGCATAAATAAGGCCTACACCACAATATGATGGTTTTTGTATATGGAAAAGTGAACACAAAACAAAATCCTATAAAAGAGGCATTAAAATATCAAATATGCAAAACACTTGCGTTGAACATTTACACTACTATATTGTTGAACCATTATGAGATCTGTTGAAACCAAATTGAAATCCAGAAATTTCGAGAGCTTTAAAATACAAGACCGAACAACAAACTATGACTACCATTCTACTTAATAGGATCTTATTTAGCAAAACACCATATTTCTCACAGATACCCAAAAAAGCAGAATCTAAGAGCAGGAAGTAGTGTTGCAGAAGTAACAAATGTACCACATTTGTATGTTATGGCCGAACACCATGTAGTAACACTCACATGAGCTTGGACAATATACCATGAGAAAATGCACACATAAACGGAAGACAACATATCAATATGCGGCACACAAACATAAATGCTACATTACACCTATCTTGCCTGAAGATAATTGACATTACTTGAGGCCGGACATGAGCAACACAATATTACAAATTCCTTTGGATGCTAGGAAGGTGAGCAAGGAAAGCCTGGAAAAGATTCAACACAAAGCTAAAAATCAGTGGTTTCACATATCACTGGCATGCTTGTTCACCTATACACTCATCATTTTATTATAGCACAATACTGTATCTGACAACCAATTTCTCCACAAGATGATCATCACTCCTCAGTAGGGAAGAGAAAAATATTACGGCCCTTGTCTAGGACCTCAAAAGTTTTCTTTAGCCCTAAGTTGGTATCTCCATCCTATCAAAGAAAAAAGGTAGCATTAACTAATAATTTGTTGGAGCTCCACGGAGCATGATTTACTGTCAGTTGCTCTAAATTTCGAGAAAGAATCTTCACTCCCTAGAGAAAGATTTATAGCCCTCTAGTGGACCTGTACACAATGCTACTGTGTCAAACATGCTTGAAAAGGAACATTTGTATATGAAAGAAGGCAGAGACAAATTATTTTTCTACCAAATGAAGAAGGAAAAACCGGAGGTGGACACGGTTGGTCAGATTGGGAATGCCCACATAGCTTGTGTCACCTGCAAATGTTCCATTAAATTTAAAACCCAAAAAAAACACCTATGGAAAGTTTATGGAAAATAGTATCCTAGAAATTGTTCAAGCAAGTGATAAATCTGTGTCAACGGAATGTTGCACTCGGTATATTACAATCTTTAAATATCTGCGACTATTTTTATTCCTTTTAGATATGAATTTTATTCTACAAATATTTGCAACGGTTTTCATTCCATTTAGATTTTTTCTTTTACAAATATCTACAACTAATTACGGAATACATCACATTGGGTGTGAGCCCCGCTATGATCAAGATGTAGAGTAACCTAATTGTTCCACACACAAAATAGAAGATGCAGAGTAATCTAATTAGGCGGTGGCTAGGAGCTCGCACACGCGCTCGGGCGGCGTGTTGGGGACAACCTGGAAGAAGAAGTCAAGGCAGGGGTTGCCGGAGCCGGAGTACGTGGCGGAGCAGTTCTCCGTGAGCGCCCTCTGCGGCTGAGCGCGGCCTTCATCTACACGGCGGAGGGCGGGTTGAAGGCGGCGTCGAGGAGGTCGAGGAAGGGGTGCCACGTCGGTGCACCATCGGCGGCGGCGGCGACCGTAGGGCGCACGCCGGCGTGTGTCGAGGAGGTCGAGAAGGTCGAGGAAGGGGTGCCATGCCAATGCGCCGCGGATCACGGGAGGGCAGAGGAGGAGGTGCGCCGCGGCGGAGGATTCCGTCTCCATCGCCATGGCTGCCGCTTGGGGATTTGTTGATTTGGTTTAGATGGGATTCTTTCTGATTTGGAGAGGTGCGGTGGGAGGGCAAAATGGTCATATCAAAAATATGTAGGACAAAACCCCGACCGGAGGAAACAGAACAAGTTCCTCCTTTTTATATAGTAGAGATAGAGATAGAGATATAGATATAGATAGAGAGTAGTTGAATGCCCATGCGTTGCTACGAACTTTCTCGGTTTATGTATCTCATCACTCCGAACATAACACGTATAACAACTCAGATACATAGAAAGCGAGAGCCACCACATACAAGGGCGGGGCTAGCATGTATTGATTGGTGTCAAATGACACCAATAGAATTTTGTTGTTTCCCTTTGTAAATGAAGTAATACTCTTAGAAATTTGAATTAACACCGGTAAATTCAAATGAATGATAGCAATGAACTTTTTTCCTGGCTTCACCCCTCCACATAGTATATTAATAATAAAGTTTTACTTCCTTCAAAATGTAATACATGGAAAGCAACACCTATATGACCATCTCTCATTGACTAATGTTCCACCTCAGTTCGCACCTTGGATCCAACTTAAGTTAATAGTTTTTTATATATATTGCCCCTACACTGCTCAAAAGCTCGTGACCCTGATAGAAATGGTAAAAATTATTGCAAGGTATTATAATAAGAAATTAACTTCTTCAATTATTTTTCGTCCATAACTACTCATGTGTGTTGTTGATCATTCGGCAACATGCTCTCTCTCTCTCTCTCTCTCTCTCACACACACACACACACACACCCTATTTTTTCTCTTAGGGAAAGTAGTGAAAAACAACTATATGGATGTCCCAAATTAGTAACTAAAACATATATAAAGATGAACCGAATACCCGTGGATTGTTACAGCATGTACGGTTTTCAACCATGCTTTGATAAAATCAACATGGAAGAATTTAAGCATTGTCCAAAACATTGCCATTTTGGACAATGTTGCGTCACACTCTTAGGTGTTGCTCCCGCTTCATACCACTTTAGCTTGCCACTACGCTCCCCTCTAACTCCTTTTTTTACAAGAACCTCTACTTCCCTTTGAAAGATAAGAAGTGAACTGGTCAATAATATAAATACATAGTAACAAATAGCATTATTCAAATCAAGCAAATGCTTAGTTATCGAAAAGGAATAACAAATATTTTACCACTGATAGGATACTAAGGAAGTTCATGATAGTTAGAATTGTCTTATTCAACCTAATTGCATCGTTTTAAATGAAAGTTACACTTATAGAAATATAATAGAAAGTAAAAGCATGCATGCCCATTTGTCAAGAAAGTGAGATGGAATATGGTGCACCACAACTTCTTATGCTCTATATAATCTCGCTTGCCTGCTAGCGTAGTATCCATTTCCATGCCTAGTTGCTTAGTATCCTTTTCATATATGGTTAGATTATAACCCCTTTTAGGAGAAGTGGTTAACGCTGACATAAATGCTAAAACTATTCCTCAAAAAAAATGCTGAAACTGAAGTTAATTGCAACAGATAGTTCTCATTTCATGATATTTGAGGGTCCCATGTATTATATACCATGTGGTGAATAGAGAGAAGATGCCAATGATCAATACAAGAATATAGTCCCAGAAGCTAAAAATGTACAGCTGATATACATTCTCAGGGGAAAAAAGTGTCTACAAATACATTGTAAAACTCCAGAATGTTCGAGGAGAAAAAAGTTGCATGCATACTACAACATCCAGACATCTTAGCTGCATATACTTTCCTAAAATTCAGAAGAAACAGATGAACAATAACCATGTGCTATCCACTTTATCCGAAGATTTCTGCATCTCCCACAATCTGACAGTTGCTCTCGTCCTAGTCGTAGCGTCACAGAATTGATTGGAGGAGAAACTCAACCATGTTTCTTGGCACTATATCCACTAGGGATCGTAACAAATGGAAATGACTCAAGAGAATAGGAAGGGACACACTGGTGCATGAGAATATTACAAAGGAATAAGGGCATGTACAATGGTTGATAAGACCAGCTTATCTTAACCTTGCCACATAATTCAGATATAAAAATAAAACATGATGTACAATGGGTTATTTTTTGATCTTATCTCTTGTAACCAGATATCCTAAATATGTTGTGAGAGAGATTGTGATAAGAGATCATCTCTTAATTAAGAGAAGACAAAGCTTTTTTTTAGCATTCTCTCCTCCACCTCAACATTTATCATACGTGGCACTGCTAACATATCACCATTGTACATGCCCTAACTGAACCACAACCACGATCAATTTGGGCGATTGTGCAAGGCTCGGGATGTGAACGAGTTGTGAACAAACAAACTAATATATTGATTGATCGTTGTTAGGCATGTTTGTTAGGATAGGATAGGTGAATATGTGAGAGGGTTTTTCGTTGATGCATCTTCGGTGAGAGAGTTTTATAAATTTTGTTAGCGGTGGCGTTAGGTATGTAATTAGTGAGAAGTGTGGCACCACCAGACATTCACATGTTTCACCTTAAAGTAAAAATATGCTTTAGGCTTATTATCAATACGCCCACTTGGTTCACTAGAAATTAAAATTACAAAAATTAATTAAGAATAGTGAATCATTTTTAGGTCTTGTGAACGGGTAACCTTATAAAAATAGCAAGCAACTATGCGACAAAGGCTTGTTTTGGATTACATGAATTAGAAAATAAATTAGGAACATGAGAGTGTATAAGTTAGAAGCTTAGGGTTTTTAAAAAACGTATGGACTCAATCACGTGGAAAGTGGGAAAAATTTAGACCATCAAGATGATGATGATGATGATGATGATGATGATGATGATGCGTATAAAAACTAACATGTGAGTTTTTGAGGAATAAAGATGGAGATAGGAAGGGTGTACTATTCCGATTTCTGAAAGGTTATAAGACGAAGACTGAGATCTGTTAGAAATAATGGGCTAGTTGAGTGTGGCTCTTGTGTGGGCCAAAATTCAATGAGTGGCTGATGTAGATTTTAGATTTCTCCAAAATCTTAAAGCCTATCACTACTAGGAAAATATTTGGTATGTGGGGCACCAAATTGGAATTCTGTGGCGCATATGGGATGCGTCACAGAAGTCTCATCACTAAATTTTATTTCAGTGACATATATCTATATGCGCCAGAGAAATGACATCCATACGATATGCGCCAAAAAATTCTCAAAAAAGTTCAAAAAATTCAGGAAAAATTGAAATAATTTGGAAAACCCCAAATATTTGAATTTTTTGACCATCTAATCAAATTGCGAACATAACTTAAATGATATCGAAATGATGACTTATTTTTGTGGCGTACATCTATATGAGCCACAGAAATGGCATCGACACGATATGCGCCACCGAATTCTCAAAAAAAATTTAGGAAAAATGAAAATTTGGAAAAACCCAAATATTTGAATTTTTGACCATCTAATCAAACTATGAACATGACAACTTCCCACTAGATCACCCATCCTCAAATTGGTCCAACCCAAGCATGCTTAAGTTTTGAGTTCTATTTGATTGAGCTACCTTTATTGTACTAAAGTTCTTATTGATATTATTATCACATACCCCTCTTAAGCCTTGTCTGCGTGTATGTGTGTGTAGCATCTGTATATATTTGTGTGTTTTAAAAATTTCTCAAAAAATCAAAAACTTCAAATTTTCTAAAGGAAATTCAAAAATTTCAAAAGTCAAATATTTTAAAAAATTTAGAAAAATTCTATAAAATAATTTTTTTGAATAAAACAAAAATCCCTAAAGTTCAAAAATAAAAAAGAATATAGAAAATTCTAAAATTCCAAAAAAATCTTAAATTTTAAAATTTTAAAAAATTTAAAAATTCAAAACAGCCTAGAAAATAAAAAATCAAATTTTTTTAAATTTTTAGAAATTTCAAACCAAATTTTTTTAAAAATATATCCTAGAAATTTAAAAATTGGAAAAGATTCTGAAAATTTTAAAAATCTAGAATTTAAAGATCCAATTTTTTTTAAAAAAAGTACATAAAAATCATATTTATGTGGCGCATATTGCTATATGCGCCATAGAAAATGGCCACCTACTTTTTGTTGTGGGTCTCACACAAATTTCGGTGCGCATGTGATTTGCATCTGGTTAAATGCAGTTGTAGGCATTAAAATGAGCTGTCAATGGAGAAGTAATAAACAGCTCCTCATGTTTCTCTTTCGAAATGGAGCAAAACACTCCAGCCTCTAGATTCATGTGTCTTTTTATTACTTTAGTCTTGCTCAAGTCTTAAAAAACCATTACATCATGGGCCGCACAAAGTAGATACATAGATCAGACATGTAAATATAAAAGAACACATGAAGTGACATTGCATCAACATGTAATCCTATAATCAAAACACCAGCTGTATAAATCATGAGCAACCGTTTTCAGTCGGTCCCACCCAATATCCAAAGCCTCTCGCTGGTCCATTGGCTGTAGGTAAGACCACATACGGATCCAATGGGCAGCCCCCGGTATAACCTGCATGAAAGAAGTTGATTTTGCATTGTTAAAGATATAATCAATTCTCACGTTTCATATGGCCCAAAGTAAAGCACAAAGACCAACTCTTATTTATACTTTACCATTTTTTTGAGACCCCCGCTAACCAATTTCTGAATAAATTTGTAATATTCTTAGGGCAGGATATACTAAAATCCATATGAACAAATACACCAAACCATTTTAGCTATAGGGCAGTCATAAAAAAATGTTGAATCGTTTCACCTTGATAACAAAAGCTACATTTTTTTGGCTTCCATTCCAATTCTTTCTAGCTAGATTGTTTTTTTGTGAGGAGCACCTTGTGATGCATGAACCATATGAAAATTCTAATTTTCAGTGGCACCCTCATCCCCATCTTCCAAATATGCTTACGGAGGAAACTTGCATGATCATTCATGTAGTATAAAATACAAAGATTTGACCATAAACGCTCCAGATGTTGTTAACTTCCAAAAAAAGACATATGGTTGTGTGGCTAGGTGAACAACCATCAAACTCTGGATTAAATGACCCCACCTTCACATCTGTTTCCAAAAGTGCTTGTCTAAAAGCAATATTAAGAGGCACTGTGGACATAACATTAGAAACTGAAACTTGTTTTCTTTGTACTATGTTATAAAGTGATGGATATTGAATTGATAAAGGCATGTCGCCCAACTAAGTATCCTCCCAAAAACGTGTGTCTTCACCGTTAGGTGCTTACAGTGAAGGAACCACGTTCAAAAACCACATCCTTAACTTTGATAAGACTTTCCAGAATGGAGAATCTGATGTCTTTGACTTTACTTGAGACAAAGACTTTGAGTGCAAATATGTATTAGTAATTAGCTCATGCCACAACCCCTGTTATGTCAAGAGTTTATAAAGCCACTTTCTCACAAACTGTTGATTTTAATGTCTAACACCCTCCACCCAAGACCACCTTGGTCTTTAGGTCTATAGATGATATTCCATCGAGTCAGTTCATACTTTTTCTTACGGCAATTACCATGCCAAAAAAGTGATCCGTAGAAATCCAATCTTTTTAGAACCCCTTTTGGTATTTGAAAGAAGGATAACATAAACATTGGTAGGTTAGTTAAAACCAAATTAACTCAAAACTACTGAACTGCTGAATATTTTTTCTCGAAATGATCTTCAATTGGTTTCCATTTGCCATTTTTAACTTATGAAAGTGAATGGTATTCCCAAATATCTAAAAGGAAATGATCCAAACTCACATTCGAATAGGTTGATGTACTGATACTCTACCTCTTTTGCTCTGCCGCAGCAAAAAAAACTTTCCTCTTATAGAAGTTAATTTTTAACCCTTGCAGTTGCTCAAAAATACATAATAATAGTTTCATATTCAGTGCTTTTTCTATATCATGCTCCATAAAAATAATCTCGTTGTCTGCATATTTCAAAATAGGAAACCCCCCTCTACTAAATTAGGTATGAGGCCTTCTACTTGGCCATGTTCTTTGGCACGCGCAATTAGGATTGCTAGCATATCACAAAACAAGTTAAATAAAATCAGTGATAGAGGATCACCTTGTCCCAATCCTTTTTGTGTCTGCAAATAGTGACCTATGTTATCATTCACCTCAATACCAACACTACCTCGACTAACAAAATTATGAATGCATTGACACCATTTAGGGTCTAAACTTTCATACGCATAACTTGTTGTAAACAAGACCATTGAAATTCATCACAGGCAATGCCGAAATCAATTTTCAGCAACACCCCGTCCATTTTCTTTCTAGGAAGTTCATGGATGGTCTTGTGGAGGATCAACACCCCTTCTAAAATATGTCTTCTTGGCATAAATGCCATTTGAGTAGGCCCCACTACTTGTCCTACTTTAGTCACACGATTAGTCTCAAATTTTGTGAAAATTTTGAAGCTCACATTTAGTAAAGGAGCAATATAATGGTGCCATAGTTTAGGTGAAACAAAGGTAGTTCTCTTTGCTAAACAAATTCAAAAATGTTCATCAAGTATTTTTTAATAATCCCCAATAAGTTTGCTAGAACTCCGTGGGGAACCATCGGGACCCGGAGCTTTACTTTTTTCATTTGCATAATGGCATCATACACCTCATTTTCTACAAAGTCGGTTGTAAGAATATCATTTTCCTCTTGGGACAATTGAGGAATATCATGAATCTCCCATTCAACCATAGAGAAGTTATTCGAACGGTGCCCCAAATAATCTCTTACAAAAATTAGAGATGTATTTTGTGATATTTTATTGACAAATTATAGTTCCCTCATCATATTCATGTTGGCAAATCTTCTTTCTCCTATGTTTACCATTCGCAATAAGATGGATGTATTTTTTTGTGTTATTGCCATCCTCCTGGACATGTTTTACTTTCGCACTTTATGCCCATTTAGATTCCTTATCTCGACGCAATTTAGCCACTTTGTCATTGGCCTCTCTCATGATCTCCCGCTCAGAGACAGTAAGAGGCGAGCTCTCGGCTTTAATGTCCAGCGGTCAATAATGTTTAGCAAATGTTTTTTTTGTATATGCTACTTCGGTTATATGCCCATCCTCTAAGGAATTTAAGAGATGGCGGATCTTATTCTGTCAAATCTCCATAGGTTTTTTCCATATGTCATTGAAGTTCATTCTTTTGCTACCATATCATAGAAGCCGTATTGACATAACCAAGACAGTTGTAATGAGAAATGTGATTTGTTTCCCGATGTGCTTGTACGCCTGAGTCAATCAACAAAGGGGTGTAATTCGACCCAGCTCTGCTAAGCGCCCTAACGCTGACCAGCGGAAAATTGTGTTCCCAATAAATACTAGCTAGAACTCTATCTAGCTTCTCGTATGTGGAATTTTTGTTCCCGATGCCTATATCCATCCACATGTTACTTTTTCCTCCCTTTTTTCCATAAATGGAAGATAACCCGATTTTATATAAGACCATAGATCAACTCTGAGATAAACCCAAAACCCTAAGACAGATTAGGAATAAGAATTAACTGTTTTAGAGTTTCACAATTACCTACATATGAGGCCCCACATTAGGCCCTGGAATTGATCTGGAACCCTCCAACCTTTGCACTTCATTGTCGAGGTCTACAAGCTTTGGTAACAAACACTTTAATCTTGTCAGCACATGTTGAAATCTTGGAAACAATAGGATTAATAATTTCATGGGCATGCCACTGCTGCTACATCAAACGTACCTGATTATTCCCATTATCGACAGCCTCCAGAGATGAAACACCACTTCCTTCGCACACCATCTTCCTATACTCCAGAAATGCAGCAGAAGACTCTTGAAGCTTTTTTTTGTATCCATTAAGAATAGCACCCATTAACATTTTGTCATGCTTAAGTTGATTCATTTTTGCGTGCCTTGCTTGAAGTTCCTTCTCTATCTCTTTAACGATATATGCTATTTCATTGTCTTTCTCCTGCTCCTTCTCTTTCATGTGATGTATTTCAGCTAGAGTGTGTGCCAAAGTTCTCTCCCTATCCAAAACTGCATTCTCCATGTTAGAGAAATGAGCTAGAACCTGTTGTCGACTGGCATAGAAAGAAGGAAGGCTAGGACCGACGTTGACACTGTAATGGTTGCCACCTTCTTGATCTTCAGTTTCAGTTTGATCCTTGACATCTCCAAATGCTGGCAACTTTCCAGTGTTTTTGGTGGGTCCAAAAGCCGATTTCTCTTCAAGCTGTGCTTCAGCTGCCAAGAGTTGAGCGTAGATAGTGTTTCCATGGAGCAATTTCTCCTCCTGCTGCAGTATTAGGCCTTTTCTCGTGTTGCCAAGAAACCTCCCATCAACCTCGGAGAAAAGGTCAGGCCTTTTGCACTTCATCAAGCGGAGAAGGTACTGACTGCATCGCCCTCGCTTACCGATCAACACATCCGACATCAGAAATTCCCAAACAAACCAGCCCCAGTCCACCACGTACGCCTTCCCATCCTTCACCAGCTGCAAGGCCGTGATGGTTCCCTCCGGCAGCACCTGACCATCCCCTACTCCTCCCAGCAGCAGTCGATCATGGACGAATTCCCTCACGTCGATGATCGCCTGCACGGAAGAGAACACGGCTGCGTCCATCTCCGCGGGGAGGGCAACCGCGCATAGCGGAAGCGAGAGGGCGGCCGCGAGGTCGGCGGGCTCGACCTTGATGCTGACGCCTCCGAGGGAAACGATAATGCATTCCGAGCAGGGTTCCACGGAGGCGGTGAGGTCAAGTCCATCGGGCGGGGCGGGGAGGTGGAGCCGCTCGAAGCTCCCCAGGCCAAGGGCGTTGAGGAGCGCCGCAACAAGGCCACCGTCGGCGTAGCCACCGCCGCCAGAATGGTCGGGCGGGTCAGACTGCGCGTATGTCCGGGGGCCGTGGTTGCCAAGTAGAGCCCGGCCGCCGTCCCCGCCTCCGCCTCCACCGCCCCCGCTGGCATGGCCGCGC
Organism: Lolium rigidum; assembly: GCF_022539505.1. Classification (NCBI taxonomy): domain Eukaryota; kingdom Viridiplantae; phylum Streptophyta; class Magnoliopsida; order Poales; family Poaceae; genus Lolium; species Lolium rigidum. The sequence continues at coordinate 346,554,141 of NC_061508.1, forward strand.
TTGCGCGTGCCCAGGAGCATGTGGTCGCTACGCCGGCTAGGGTTTTGGCTGGGGTCGGGCGATGCAGTGGGCCGTGGTTGGGTCGAGTCTACTCCGGCTAGGGGGTTTTGCTGAAAGGCTCTGACAGGTTGAAGAAGACGAAGCACGAGATTGGGTAGACTGCCTGGCACACACTATATAGCCATACATCCTCATAAATTCCACGGAATCAAACAATATCATTAATGCCTATTAATAGTTAGTATATCTAAAAAGATACAAGAAGATATGACTAGGTTGTTTCTGTTAGACTACTCCATTGCATTCGTAATTAATTAGACTGAGAAAAATTATTTTTTTAAAAAAATTTTGATCAATAATAGAAGGCATTTTTTTAACATTCATAATACATTTCAGGACGATTCTAATACAAAAAATTTGATATATTATATATTGATATTTTTTCGTAGATATTTGGTCACATTTTGCAAAGTTTGATTTTGAATGAACTCATTAACGCCGACGTAATGGAAATGAGCGAGTAATATATTACGCTATCGTGATATAACTCTAATTCCCTAAATTGGGACGGAATCATTTATTATTGTCATATCTCATTTATGGCCAAGATTGGGTATGTTATTCTACTCTAATTGTTTTATATATATAACTGGTGCCCCATGGTGTCTGGGCACCACAAATCATGAAAGGAAACCTGCACAACAAACTTAGAAGTGATTTGTCTCTGCTTCTGATAATTGGAAAGCGCATTCTCTCTCTCATTGATATTTGGAAACTATTTTTTCTCTCCTTTATACACCTATGATGCAATATGGCACCCACGATGTAAATGTACGGTCATGATGTATGGTGCCTGGGCACCATGGTGCCCCAATTGAGCACATGGATTTTACCTTGTGTGCTCAACTGTGTAGGTATTTAAATTTAGCACAAGTCGGTTGATGACCTACCAAAATCCAAAGTTCGTCATCAAGTTCTAGGACTGGATGGTAATGGTGGTATGGGATAAGTTGAGGTGATGAGAAGAAAGAAGATCATTAAAGGGGAAGAATGGATCAATGCAGGGGGTGGATTATCCGGCCTTTCATGGGTCAGACCATCATGTCCCCCTCGCCATGGAACCCAGGACCACGCGCAGAAGATTCTCTGAAGAAAAGTGGGTTCAGACCATCCGAGGTGCCGGAGGGTCCAATCTCCGGCCCCCAATAGAAGGTTTGCACACTGCTAGTATGGGGGCGGAATAACTTTCCATCCGCCCCGCTATGAAATTTACATCGGGGGTCGATGTTGTATGGTGGCCAACTCCTTCTGTGTGTGGGGGAGGGGGAGCGGGGTGTATTCTCCATTCGACTCCGGAAGTTCCCAATATAGGGGGGTAACCGGACCATCTGCCTCTATGAACTATGCCCATGCCGGATCATCCGGGGTTCCATAAACTCGGATCACCCCCCCCCCCCCCGCCCCAATGTTGCAACGACCGACTCTTTTGCGCATACGGACTATAAAATGGGGAGCCTTCTTCCTCCTCACATCTAACCTGCTCAAGATGAAGAACACACTCTCCTCCATTGTTCCAGAGCTTCAATTGAATGGTATCTCTACCTAGCCAATCAAATCACCACAAACTTTGGGAATCGAAGCAGGATGGCTAGATCTACCTATCTACCCAAGAAAATTCAAAAACTCCCAACCTTTCCTTTGTGAATTTGGAAACCCTAGATATCCTTTGTGGGGGTCCTTGTTCTGAGGGCACCCATAGGCTAGATTTGTGTTGTGACTAGCTCTTGATGTCGTTGGGATCCTCCAAGACATTTGTGGAATTGTGCCTCAACCTTGTTTGAAGGTTTGCCGCCTCGACCGACTTTTCTTAGTGGAGAAGTAGGTATGCCTTTGTGGTGTGCTCACCAAGGAATAAGGTGACTCCTTTGTGGAGGTTGGCACCTTTTTGGTTCCACACCTCCTCGACGTAGACATACTCCCCTTGGGAAGGAACAACGGGAAACTCGCGCCTCGTCTCTACTCGCTCCATGTTGTCTCGCAACCTCTCAATGTCGTTCTTTTTTATTGTTGTTTCCATTTATATGTTTGAATTGCATCATATAGGACCATCTTTACTTTCAAGTTGTCACCTTTACATTTCCACTTCCGCCATAAAAAATTAAAAATACTACTCCCTCCGTTCCTTTCTATAATGCCTATTATTTTTTGGCACGGAAATTAGCGCAAGCAATAGTTTTGACACAAAACCCCCTACCGAGATTAGAGAGAAAATAGGAAACAGAATCAGATCGGAGGAAATCGTGCTATTTCCATAACTGATCGAATAGCTTGGTTCCACGTTATCTGGGCGTCGGCCTTGGTTACCATATTTGTTGGACGGGAACAGATTCATTTCCAGATTTTCTAGACGAGAACACGGAGGGAGTAATTTTTTTGTAGCGCCTATTCACCCCACCCCCCTCTAGATGTTGATGCATCTAAAATTAATGCATGAACTTTGTAGTTTGTTAACACATATTAACACATATTTGCAACATATATGATGTTATATCCATGTCTATATTGATTTTTTTCGGATTTACCAATAATCCCCTTTATTTTGGTTATAACTTTGTAGGACAGAAAACCTTGTTTTGTGTATTTTTTTGCTTTCGCGGGCCTAAACAAAGTCAAATGGATCTAGGACTTTGGGGATGTCAATATTTCATCAAGAGAAGCGTATGGAGCAATTGGACCTCATGAGATGGGCTAGGAGGCCCAAAAGAGACATGGTGGCGCGCCCAATCAGGGGGCGCCACCCATGCTCTTTTCCCACTCGACCGTCTGATTCGCTTGATTCTTTCGCCCCTGCACACTGTTTGACCTAAAAACCTCTATATAAAGACTTCTTGAGGTTTACTCGAGGGAAGCGCAGTAGAAACACTGAAACACCAAAACAGAGCCAGAGCCAACAAAGATTGGAGGGGGGAACTCCACCGGAGCCGCCGCCGGAGGGATCTCTACCTTCTCCAACGTCTCCACCATCATCACCATGATGAAGAGGGAGTAGTCCACCTCTGGACTATGGGTTTGTGGCATTAGCTTGATCTATTTCTCTCTTGTTCTTCATAGATCTAGTACCATATAAGTTGTCCAACATGATCTAATATATGAGATTGGAACCTATTCCGTGTGAGATGTATTTATAGATATATATCATGTATCCCGTTCTTGAGTACTTGTTCTGATCCAACTTGTATCCAAGACCATGTGTGGGGAGAAGTGTGTATTAGATGGAGTAGCATGGTTGTAGTGATTGAATAGTGATAACAAATTCAAGATCTACTATGTTATTTACCTTTTTTTGCTGCCTCACCAGGGATAAAGTTGTGCTATAATTATCATGTGACAGCTTGATAATCTTTTTTGTTCAAGGTAGCTTATTTGAGAATTAAACATTATTTCAAATCACTTAAGACTATACTTTGTTGATTCTTAATTCAAGATTGCTTGGAGTTTTTCCTTTCATGAGAAGTATAAGAGAGATGTGTTGCATCATCTCTATATTAGCACGTAATGCCCATAAGAATGCTTATCAAACACATGTTTAAGTTCCACCAATATTATGTCTTTGATAAACTGTTTGTCTCCACTACAACTTAAAAAGAGAGTAGAAAAATGAAACCATGAAGCCCATCCATTTTAAATCATTAGAAACACCTTTAAAACACAATTGTCACACTTAATATTTACTATAATTTATTAATCCAAAAATACCAAAAATTCGTTCTCCGCTTACAAACACACAAAACCCAGAAACCACTATCTTTTTTACTATTTTTATTTTGCTTGCTTAGGTCATTTACTTTACTTTAAGTTATTGATACGTCTCCAACGTATCTATAATTTCTTATGTTCCATGCTACTTTTATGACAATACTCACATGTTTTATACATACTTTACATCATTATTATGCATTTTCCGGCACTAACCTATTAACAAGATGCCGAAGCGCCAGTTGCTATTTTCTGCTGTTTTTTGTTTCAGAAATCCTACAAAGGAAATATTCTCGGAATTGGACGAAATCAACGCCCAGGGTCTTATTTTTCCACAAAGCTTCCAGAAGACCGAAGAGCATACGAAGTGGGGCCACGAGGGGCCGACACCATAGGGCGGCGCGACCTGCATGGGGCCCGCGCCGGCCTATGGTGTGGGGCCCCTGTGCTCCCTCCAACGCTGCCCTTCCGCCTACTTATACTCTTCGTCGCGAAAACCCTATTACCGAGAGCCACGATACGGAAATACTTCCAGAGACGCCGCCGCCGCCAATCCCATCTCGGGGGATTCAGGAGATCGCCTCCGGCACCCTGCCGGAGAGGGGAATCATCACCGGAGGGCTCTACATCACCATGCCCGCCTCCGGATTGATGCGTGAGTAGTTGATAACCCACAAGTATAGGGGATCGCAACAGTCTTCGAGGGAAGTAAAACCCAAATTTATTGATTCGGCACAAGGGGAGGTAAAGAATACTTATAAGCCTTAACAACTGAGTTGTCAATTCA
>NC_061508.1:346558783-346587126 GCF_022539505.1 Lolium rigidum
TTAAGGGCATTTTGTCTCATGTGACAGCACTGTCATAAAACAAACATGGAACATCAGAAATTATGGATACGTTGGAGACGTATCAGTAGTTCATCCTTGGACTATGGGTCCATAGCAGTAGCTAGATGGTTGTCTTCTCCTCTTGTGCTATCATGTTTAGATCTTGTGAGCTGCCTAACATGATCAAGATCATCCATTTGTAATGCTACATGTTGTGTTTGGTGGGATCCGATGAATATAGAATACTATGTCAAGTTGATTATCAATCTATCATATATGTGTTGTTTATGTTCTTGCATGCTCTCCGTTGCTAGTAGAGGCTCTGGCCAAGTTGATACTTGTAACTCCAAGAGGGAGTATTTATGCTCGATAGTGGGTTCATGCCTCCATTGAATTTGGGACAGTGACATAAAGTTCTAAGGTTGTGGATGTGCTGTTGCTACTAGGGATAAAACATCAATGCTTTGTCTAAGGATATTTGTGTTGATTACATTATGCACCATACTTAATGCAATTGTCTGTTGTTTGCAACTTAATACTGGAAGGGGTGCGGATGCTAACCCGAAGGTGGACTATTTAGGCATAGATGCATGCTGGATGGTGGTCTATGTTCTTTGTCGTAATGCCCTGATTAAATCTCATAGTGATCATCATGATATGTATTGAATCTTTATTTGTCAATTGCCCACCTGTAATTTGTTCACCCAACATGCTATTTATCTTATTGGAGAGACACCACTAGTGAACTGTGGACCCCGGTCCATTCTTTTACATCTGAAATACAATCTACTGCAATCTATGTTCTTTGTTGTTCTTCGCAAACAAACATCATTCTCCACACCATACGTTTAATCCTTTGTTTTCAGCAAGCCGGTGAGATTGACAACCTCACTGTTACGTTGGGGCAAAGTATTTTGATTGTGTTGTGCAGGTTCCACGTTGGCGCCGGAATCCTTGGTGTTGCGCCGCACTACACTCCTCCACCAACAACCTTCACGTGGTCCTTGACTCCTACTGGTTTGATAACCTTGGTTTCTTTCTGATGGAAAACTTGCTGCTGTGCGCATCACTCCTTCACACGCCATCAAGACTATTTTCTGGCGCCATTGCCGGGGAGATCAAGACACGCTGCAAGGGGAGTCTCCCACATCCAATCTCTTTACTTTGTTTTTTGTCTTGCTTTACTTTATTTTATTTTCTGTCTTGTTTGCTTTATATTAAAAACACAAAAAAATTAGTTGTTTACTTTATTTCATTTGTCTTGTTTACTTGCTCTATATCAAAAACACAAAAAAATAGTTACTTGTCTTTACTTTATTTTATTCTGTTTGCTTAGTTTACTTTTATTATTGCTACAATGGGTACTCCTGAAAATACTAAGTTGTGTGATTTCACTAGCACAAATAATAATGATTTTATAAGTACTCCTATTGCTCCACCTGCTACTACAACAGAATTCTATGAAATTAAACCTGCTTTACTGAATTTTGTTATGAGAGAGCAATTTTCTGGTGTTAGTAATGATGATGCTGCTGCCCATCTTAATAATTTTGTTGAACTTTGTGAAATGCAAAAGTATAAGGATATAGATGGTGATATTATAAAACTGAAATTGTTTCCTTTCTCATTAAGAGGAAGAGCTAAAGATTGGTTGCTTTCTTTGCCTAAAAATAGTATTGATTCATGGACTAAATGTAAAGATGCTTTTATTGGTAAATATTATCCTCCTGCTAAGATTATATCTTTGAGAAGTAGCATTATGAATTTTAAGCAATTTGATAATGAACATGTTGCTCAAGCATGGGAGAGAATGAAATCTTTGGTAAAGAATTGCCCTACCCATGGACTAACTACTTGGATGATCATCCAAATCTTTTATGCAGGATTGAATTTTTCCTCGAGGAACCTATTGGATTCAGCTGCGGGAGGTACTTTTATGTCCATCACCTTGGGCGCCGCAACAAAGCTTCTTGATGATATGATGATCAATTACTCTGAATGGCATACTGAAAGAACTCCTCAAGGTAAGAAGGTAAATTCTGTTGAAGAAACCTCTTCTTTGGGTGATAAGATTGATGCTATTATGTCTATGCTTGCAAATGGTAGATCTCATATTGATCCTAATAATGTTCCTTTAGCTTCATTGGTTGCTCAAGAAGAGCATGTTGATGTGAATTTCATTAAGAATAATAATTTCAACAACAATGCCTATAGGAATAATTATGGTAACAACAACTATAGGCCATATCCTTCTAATAATGGTAGTGGTTATAATAATTTTTATGGTGGATCTGTTTTGCCTAATGAGGAAAAGATACTGGAAATTGAAAGAACTACTAAGAGCTTTATGCAATCACAATATGAGCAAAATCAATTGTTTACTAAAACTATGAATGAACAATCTGCTTTGTTGAAAAATATAGGAAATCAACTTGAAAATTTGAATGTGAAAATTTCTGGTTTACAAACTAAACTTTCAAATGCTAAAAATCAGATCTCATATATGTCTGAATCACAATCTTCTTTAATTAATAAAATGGCTGCTAAACCTGAGGATAATGATAAAAAAAATTGCTACAGCAAACGTCATCCAAGTTCGAATTAATGATAATATAAGAATGTTGGCTGAATTGCATGCTAGGTGGGATAGAGAAGAAAAAGAAAAACTTGCTAAAGAGAATAATGTAGCTAAAGTTTGGACTATTACCACCACTAGTAATGTTGATTCTTCACATGTTGCTAAACCTCCTACTATCAATGGTAAAATAATTGGTGTTGGCAATGTTTCTACTCCTAGTACAAAGCGTGCAAAATTGCCTGAAACTGCTGAAACTGTTTGTGATAATAGTGCTGAAATTTTTCAGAATGCTGTAGATCATAATGGTTTAGATTTTGATGATTGCCATATTACTAAAGTTATTAAGTTCTTACAAAAACTTGCTAGAAGTCCTAATGCTAGTGCTGTAAATTTAGCCTTTACAAAACATATTACAAATGCTCTCATTAAAGCTAGGGAAGAGAAATTAAAACTTGAAGCTTCTATTCCTAGGAAGTTGGAAGATGGTTGGGAGCCCATCATTAAGATGAAATTCAATGATTTTGAGTGTAATTCTTTATGTGATCTTGGTGCAAGTATTTCTGTTATGCCTAAGAAAGTATATGATATGCTTGACTTGCCACCATTGAAAAATTGTTATTTGGATGTTAATCTTGCTGATAATTCTCTAAAGAAACCTTTGGGGAGGATTGATAATGTTCGCATTACGGTTAACAATAACCTTGTCCCCGTTGATTTTGTTGTCTTGGATATTGAATGCAATGCACCTTGTCCTATTGTCTTGGGAAGACCCTTTCTTCGAACTGTTGGTGCTGTTATTGATATGAAAGAAGGAAATATTAAGTATCAATTTCCTCTCAAGAAAGGTATGGAACACTTCCCTAGAAAGAGAATGAAGTTGCCTTTTGATTCTGTTATTAGAACAAATTATGATGTTGATGCTTCTTCTCTTGATAATACTTGATTTGCACTTTCTGCGCCTAGCTGAAAGGCATTAAAGAAAAGCACTTCTTGGGAGATAACCCATGTGTTTATTTTTTCTACTGTATTGTTGAGTCTTGGAAGTTGTTACTACTGTAGCAACCTCTCCTTATCATGTTTTTTGTGCCAAGTAAAGTCTCTATGGTAAAGTTGATACTAGATTTCGATTACTGCACAGAAACAGAATTGCTGTCTGTCACGAATTTGCCTAGATCTCTCTGTAGAAAAATCAAAAAAAAATCTGCCAATTTACGTGCGTGATCCTCAGATATGTACGCAACTTTCATTAGTTTTGAGTTTTTCTGTTTGAGCAAGTTAAGTGCCTCTGAAAAATTCGTCTTTACGGACTGTTCTGTTTTGACAGATTCTGCCTTTTATTTCGCATTGCCTCTTTTGCTATGTTGAATGGATTTCTTTGTTCCATTAACTTTCAGTAGCTTTATGCAATGTCCAGAAGTGTTAAGAATGATTATGTCACCTCTGAATATGTGAATTTTTGATTATGCACTAACTCTCTAATGAGTTTGCTTTAAGTTTGGTGTGGAGGAAGTTTTCAAGGGTCAAGAGAAGAGGATGATACAATATGATCAAGAAGAGTGAAAAGTCTAAGCTTGGGGATGCCCCGGTGGTTCATCCCTGCATATTTTAAGAAGACTCAAGCATCTAAGCTTGGGGATGCCCAAGACATCCCCTTCTTCATCGACAACTTATCAGGTCACTTCTAGTGAAACTATATTTTTAGGGATTTCTATTTTCGTGCCCCTGCTTCGTTAGTTGTACTCAGTTTTCCCCAACTCGTTAGTTTTTCCTCAGTTTTCCCCTCCCTCTAGTTTGAAACCCCTCGCAGACGCGGGTTGCCATCAGGTCAGAGGCCTTACCGTTACCGTCAGGCCAGTTCCTCTCTGACCGTCTCCTGCTGACGGGTAGCCATCCATCTACCGCTGACGCGTGGGCCGTTTTATTTTCTGATTGTATACGCGGTGCTGCCAATGACAAATGGGGCCGCTCTATGGGGCTGCTGCAGCCAATGACCAGTGGGTCGTCTATTTATTTATAGAAAATTATATATTGCCGCTCTGTGGGGCCTCCGCGGCCAATGACCGTTGTGGTCGTCTATTTATTAAGAGAATATAATACAGAGCCGCTCTGTAGGGGCCGCCTCAGCCCATGGCAGGTGACTATTTTCGCAGCTTAATCTAAAGTCACTCTTATGCTAAACATTGTGCATCCCGACGTTGACCTAGCAGTGGCGGCGAGCATAGCCGTTCTGACCATGCCGATATCGGCATCGGCATCGGCATCGTTTGGAGGATGTGGTGCTCGAATAATATTGGAAATGCGATATTATTTTTTACTTGCATAATATATAGAAAATAGCTAGATCTCTAAATCGATGCATATGAAGCTACATATATTCTTGTCATAATCCCCTTATCTAAAGGGGATGGATGCATGGCTTCACGTCGTCGTCGCTTTCATCGTCAGTATCTTTGTCGTCTGAGTAGTAGTACCTCCTGCACATTGTTCCGTCGAACACATTCACTGTGAGCACATCATCGCCTTCATATTTGAAGTGTACGTAGCAGCCGAAATCCACACCGTGCGCGATGGCGAATTTCTCCAAGCCCTTGTCGAGGTACATCCGGCCTTGTCCGTCAAATAGGACCTCCACGGTCCAGAGACGAGGACCGCAATCAGCTGCTCACAGATACACCTTAGCTGGCTCCTTGCCGTCAAGATAGTCCACAAATTTTTTTGGGAGTTCCTGCAAAGAGATCGAGCGCCGATCGTTTGAAATTAAAGGTTTTTTAGAACATGCCCATAATTAATCACATGCATCATATATGTGGGAACGCGTACGTACCTTCTTGACCAAAGGGTCTTCATAGACGACGATGAAGAACTCCTCTATGATCAATGGCAGTGTTGACGGTGGTGGTGGCAATGATGATGATCCACTTCCCCTTCCCCTTCCCCTTCCCCTTCCGGTCCGCGTCCGAAACGTGGAAGCCATGGCAATGGATCAAGTGTATATGAACGAAGAAGAGAGAGGCAGAACCTATTGACACAAGGGATGGCCGTGTGGGTGTTTATAAGGGAGAGATGACCGTTGTAGGGGTTTACACAATAAAATAAAGAGGAGATGACCGTTGTGGGGGTTTATACACAATAAATTAAGGAGGAGACGACCGTTGTGGGGGTATATATCTCAACAAAAAAAGTGATGCGGACTATGTTGACGGAAATGGAACTTCGTGATATAGTTTATCATTTTACCGTGAAAAGTAAGGCCTAAAAGAAAAGTAATGGCTAAAAGAAATGGGTGATGGTGTATCATTTTTTGCGTGAAAAGTAATGGCTACAACAAAATCGGTGATGGTTTATCGTTTTTTACGTGAAAAGTAATGGGTACAAGAAATGGGTGATGGTGTATCATTTTTTTGCGTGAAAAGTAATGGCTACAACAAAATCGGTGATGGTTTATCGTTTTTTGCGTGAAAAGTAATGGGTACAAGAAATGGGTGATGGTGTATCATTTTTGCGTGAAAAGTAATGGCTACAACAAAATCGGTGATGGTTTATCGTTTTTTGCGTGGAAAGTAATGGCTACAAGAAATGGGTGATGGTGTATCATTTTTTTGCGTGAAAAGTAATGGCTACAACAAAATCGGTGATGGTTTATCATTTTTTGCGTGGAAAGTAATGGCTACAAGAAATGGGTGATGGTGTATCATTTTTTTTGTGTGAAAAGTAATGGCTACAACAAATCGGTGATGGTTTATCATTTTTTTGCGTGAAAAGTAATGGCTACAACAAATCGGTGATGGTTTATCATTTTTTTGCGTGAAAAGTAATGGCTACAACAAATCGGTGATGGTTTATCATTTTTTGCGTGAAAAGTAATGCCTAAAAAGAGTTTATAATTTAGCTCGTGAAAAATAATGCAGAAAATCAAACTTTAGCGTACTGGGTAACCGCCCTTTCGCATACATAGAGGGTGGAAGCTAACCGACGACAGAGAGAGAGGGTGGTGGCCCCGACCAGAGAGAGAGATAAGCGTTATCCTACCCGTTAGATCATACGATCAACGGTCGTCGGGCACGATCCGCGTGACATGGGCTAGACCAATCAGGGCAATGTTGGGCGTCTGTGAGAGTTTGTGAAGGGAGAGGGCAAAACTGAGTAGTATCAAGAAACCAATGGCAAGTGAGTAGTAAACAGACTAAGAGATTCAAATATGAGATTTAAAAAATGGAAAATGAGTGTTTTGTACAATGAAACCCATCTTGGCCTACCTCAAACTATTTGCAATACAAATCTACATGAGTGTGAAAATTATGGCCTCATTCAGACAAAGTATGTTTTGGGGAAAGCTGTTTTGGGTATGGCTTATTTAGGAAGTTATGCATGTGTGTTGTTTTTGTCACACTTCTGTGTTGCAACAATTTGTCATTGATATATGAAAGTAAATTTTGCTCAAAGTTTTGCCATGCTTTGTGAAGCAAAATTTATCAACCACACTTTTGTGGCTATCACACTTCTCTAAGCCGAAGTGTGGCCAGGAACCAAATAGCACATACATATATTGTTCTACACAATATGTTTTCAGATACTCATATTTTGGCAACTATACATACTATATTATTTTTCTCAAATACAAAAGGTTGCCAGGTCAGATAAATAGAAGAATAGCAGTCTCCGGTTTAGTGTCCAAACAAGTTTGAAGCTAAAAAAAAACTGGAGACCAATTAAAATCCGAAATTCAAATAGCACAACTAAAAGGAAATCGAACAAGTTAGCAGAAATTTTATAGCATTCAACAAAGAAGCACAGCAGACCGAACTGGTATGTAAGAGCAGAGGATGAAAAAATGCGATCAAGAGAGGCTGCTAGGGTTTCATTCCCCTCTGCCGCTGACGCCACAGGTCCGGTGTTGATATACATACGAGTGGCTTGTCCAGATAGACTGAAAATTGTCACTCTACACAAAAACTAGACAAGCTTGCAAAAAAAATTCCCATGCCAATATAGCAGATGTTATATAGAAAGGGAATATAGCTAGTCGTTCTAAAGCTTAAGAAAGACAAACTCTTGTACTGATGGTGTCTCCCCAATCAACTTGAGAGCTTCCTTGTCAGGCTCCTCATCAATCCCAATGGCCATTATGGCCTGCTTTCCGGGAGCAATCCTTCCAACGCTCATAAAATTCACATTTAAATTCATCTTACCCAGAATCGATCCCACCTTTCCAATGATGCCCGGCTGGTCAACTTGGCGGCAGAGTATTAGGTTTCCCTCAAGACTAACGTCCACACTGAAAGGCCCAACAAGCGTGAGATGCGGCGTACCATCCTTAACCTTCCCCTCCACTCTGATGTCGCCTTCGTCAGATAATGCGCCGGCAAACTTTGACTCTACATTCGCAAGTTGGACCTGGATAGAGTTTATGGGGACCTCTGGAGAACCATCAAGAAGAATTCTCTCCTCGATTATGCGAAGCCCTCTTTGCTTGGCGACATAGTCAGCATTCACAATGTTAACAAATGCACTTGAAATGGGCTCAACGATGCCTTTGGTAATCATAGCACGCAGAATTCTAGTGTCCAAGTCATCTGGGTCTCTAGCTGATGAGTAGACAACCTTGACTCCCTTAATCCCACTTCCACCAGCCACAAGTTGCACGGCAAGCCGGCCCAGCTTCTCAGCAAGGACAATATACGGGGATAACTCGGATAAAACCTGAAGGTACAGATTAGTTGTTCAAACACAAGCAGATTGTGCATTATGATGTAAACATAATATCTAGTCCTTGGCAATGGAAGAACCTCGGCAAGGACCATTGGGGCATTAACAGCAGTAGCAGCCAGTTCACCTTTCAAGGCGCCAATAACAGCCTCTGCAATTTCAATGGCTACGCCTTCCTGTAGACGAACAGCGAGCAGAGTTAAAAGAATAAGCTAGTCAGATGAGGCACGTACAAAGAAACGTTGCAGAACAAACAGCAAACCTGTGCTTCCATTGTGCTAGCTCCAAGGTGCGGCGTCACAGTGACATTTTCATGGTGTACTAACTTGCTGTCTTTTGGCGGTGGCTCTTCAAAAAACACATCAAGTGCTGCCTGACTCAGATCACAAAGCAGTCAGGAAAAAAGACCAATGGGAACTTCTTGGAGCAAAAGATATGAAATGTGTACCGTTGATGCTAAATAACACACTATAAGGAATAATAATAATAATATAAGAAGAATCTGGGTAATGATAACTATTTGACAGCAATATGCAGTATCAACATTTGATGAATGGCCATGACAAAAGGACTACCTGTGCAACAGTCCCATTATCAAGTGCTCTTAGCAAAGCTTCTTCATCAACTACTCCACCCCTTGCAACATTAATAATCCTAACTCCTTTTGTCATTTTTGCAAAAGTCTCGTCATCGAAAAGTTTTGTTGTTGATGGTGTAAGAGGCATATGCAGTGATATGAAGTCTGCAGTAGATATGGCCTCATCAAATGATACAAGATCTACACCGATCGCCCGGGCTCTATCGACCGGAGCATATGGGTCATGAGCAATGACATCCATTCCAAGTCCTTTCGCACGTCGAGCTACTTCCGAGCCAACCTTTCCAAATCCCATGATAGCTAGTGTCTTCCCCACCAAGGAAACGCCAACATATTTGCTACGCTGCCATTTTCCTGAATATGCACAAAGCAAATCACCACACTATATCAGTACATGTATAGGATGTGCAGCACGAGTATCACCAGTGCTATTTAGTGTTTCTCATCAGCAAAGAGTTTCTATGCAACCTTGCCATGTTGATAAATTTCTGAACCCAACACTGATTTCGTGTTCAGAATGCCTCACGCGATTTAGTCTGGAATTTCAATGTACTAAAGCAACATCATTTACCAGAAATCTAGGTGGCGACGATCAAGAAACTGAAGCTGTGGCAATCATATATTATTCAGTAGTGCAACAGCAAAGAAAACTACTCCCTCCCTCCCATGAAGATTGTCTGAGATTTGTCAAAATTTGGATGTATGTGACACTACATCATCTAGGGGCGCGGGGGGTATTAGGTGCGGCACAATACATGGTCAAATGTTGGTAAATTTTGAAAGCACGTCACTGCTCACTGCTCAGTAGATTCTGTGCTGAAAATCAACTGCCCGGAACAGAACATATATCCATACTAAAAAGTTCAGGAGTTAACATACAGATTTTGTACTAAATGAAATTCTTCAACAATGTGCGTCGATGAGAAATCAACATACAGTAACATTTTTGCGATCAACCGAATTGCTCCTACCTTATCGGCTTATCCGTTTAGGCAGAGCTGTGGTGCAGGGCATTCGTTCGGACAAACGAGAGGTGTACTACGTACCAGCCTTGAGCGAGGCGTCGGCCTGGGCGACATTGCGCGCCATGGCGGCGAGGAGCGCGACGGCGTGCTCGGCGGCGGCGACGGTGTTGGCGGTGGGGGCGTTGACGACGAGGCATCCGGCCTCGGTGGCGGCCTGGAGGTCGACGTTGTCGATGCCCACGCCGGCGCGGCCGACGACGCGGAGCCGCCCGCGCGCGGCCTCGAAGACCTCCCGCGACACGCGCGTGGCGCTGCGCACCACCAGCGCGTCCACCAGCGACACCTTGGCGCGGAGCTCTTCGGCCGTGAGCTCGTACGCGCAGTCCACGTTCGCGAACGCCCGCAGCAGCTCCAGCCCCGCGGCGCCCAGCTTCTCCGTCACCAGCACCGTCGGCCGCCCCGCCGCGCCCGCCGCCGCCGTGGTCACGACCCTGGTGGCTCTGGTTGTTCCAGCGGACCTCGCGTGGAGGCGGCCGCGGTGGTGGGGAGGGAAGGCGCGTTGCGCAGTGAGGGACGCCGGCGCTCCGGTGGGCTCGGAAGCCGCGGGCTGGGCGGCGATGAGGTGGCGGAGCGGCGTCGCCAAGGCCATGGCCGGCGTGGCGGTGGCGGTGCAGGCTGTCTGGTTGGACAACTGTGGAGTGGAATCGGAAATCTGGCTTCGTTTGTTCGGCGGACGACGGGAGGCGCGTGTTCAGCCTAGCAACAGCTCTCTCCATATTCGTCTTCTTATCTGTTGACTATTTCGGTGTCCCCGATAGTACATTTCAGTAAGCTCGGTGATCTCAATATTATATTACAGTACTGTAATTAGATGGGAATGGTTGAAAATTTGAGCAACAAATTAGCGAGGTGATTGTGATTTAAGAAAACAATTGTACAGTCTAGCAAGGAAAAAAATAGCGCGCTATAACAAAATATCGTGGGTCTAAAAATACGCTATTAGCATGTTATAGCGTGCTATTAACGCAATATAGTGCTATAGCGCCGAAATAGCGTAGCGTCGGCTCTTCAGATATGCTATAGCGTGCTATTAGCGTTGAAATAGCGCGCTATTTTTTTCCATGAGTCTAAGAATATAAAACATCAAAATAATAATATTTTTGTTCTTTTATATACTCTCTCCATCCCATGAAACATGTTGAAAGTTATAAAATTTTGGATATATCTAGATACTATTTAGTGTCTACATACATCTAAATATAGATAAATCTCAAATAGTTTCATGGGACGGATGTAGTACAAGGAGTATTGGTTTTAAAGAATCATTTGTTTGGGTAAGTGAGCTGTTGACGAGAGTATCTCGAAGGAGATAGCGGCTATCTTTAGCGAGTTGTAGACGAAATATGTGTTTCAAGGAACCAATGGCTAGGACAACGCGAGTCGTAGTGGACGTCGGCGCGGTAGCGACGATGGACACGGAGACGAACCCACCACTAAACAAATGTGTGTTTATAAAATTAGACGAGATAGACACCATATCACATTGCTAAAACTGGAAGAGTGCATTTATAATGTGTACTTCATAGAGCACGTCTTGTTAATAAATGTAACTGTTGGCCGCAAGGAATCATTTGTTAGCGTAAGTCGTGTCGTTGACGAGCCGTATCTCCAAGGAGATAGCGGCTAGGATTATCGATCGAGTTGCAGACGAGACATGCGATTTAAGGAAGCAATAGCTAGGATAACGCGAGTCGTAGTGGACGTCGGCGCGGTAGCGACGACGGACACGGAGATGAGCCCACCACTTAAAGAATGGTGTGCTAATAAAATTATACGAGACTTGCACCATCTTATGCGTTGCTAAAATTAGAAGAGTGAATTAATTATGTTTACTTGATAGTGCAGGTCCTGTTAATAATTCTTACATGTTCCTTTATCTCGGGTCGCGAGGTGATGTATAGGCGGAGACGTAGAAAAGACTGAGTGGAGTATTTGCATCTCGATCAGCATGGCGGCGGCGGCGGCTGCAGGCCGGTAGGGAAAGAGTACATGCTGGAGGCTGGAGTGGTGGGTACGTCTTTTTTGGCAACACACGTGTTAAACGAGCTGCTGGCACCAAATTAATTGGCCGCGCACGTGAGTTTCTTTTCTCTTGCTCCCGCAGACCAAACTACGTACGTACGAGTAATTAAGTTGGCCCTTCTCCTACTCTACTTGCTTATACTATGTGTTAGGTCTGGTTTGCTGTGGATGCCCTCTTTTGGTAAATGTGTACATGCCGCCGACTATACCAAAGTCAAGTGCTTTAACCAGCAAAAGTTGACCAAGGTGCCTTTTATTCTTTTTCTTTTCTGTACTTCAAATGGTTGAATGATGGATTTGAATTAGTTGTTTTTTTCTACTGTAAGTTTGAATTCTAATGTTCTAGATCTCACTTACGGACTACACCAAAGTCAAGTTCCTCTTATCTCCAAGTTGTATAGTATAGATTGAAAGAACTTGTAGAGACATGTGTGCTAGTAATTCTTGCTATGGTAATAGCACAGTCTATCAAAAACTCATTCATGCTCTTGAGAACTAGTGATCACGTTTGAAAATAAAATAAGAAACTCAAGTGCGTTTATAAAATTAGACCATTCATACACCATCTCACATTGCTAAAATTAGAGGAGTGAATATGTAATATTTACTTGATAGATCACTTCCCGTTGATAAATGTAAATGTTAGTTTCAAAGAATCATTTGTTTGCGTAAGTGAAGTTGTTGACGAGAGTATCTCCGTGGAGATAGCAGATATGTTTAGCGAGTTGTGGATGAAATATGCGTTTCAAGGAACCAATGGCTAGGATAACGCGAGTCGTAGTGGACGTAGGCGCGGTAGCGACGACGGACACGAAGACGAGCCCACCAGTAAACAAAGGTCTGTTTATAAAATTGGACGAGACATGCACCATATCAAATTGCTAAAATTGGAAGAGTGAATTTATAATGTGTACTTCATAGAGCACGTCCTGTTAATAAATGTAAATGTTGGTCGCAAGGAATCATTTATTAGCGTAAGTCGCGCCGTTGACGAGCCGTATCTCCAAGGACATAACGGCTAGGTTTATCGAGTTGCAGACGAGACATGCGTTTCAAGGAAGCAATAGCTAGGATAAGGCGAGTCAATAGTGGACGTCGGCGTGGTAGCGACGACGGAGATGGAGAAGAACCCACCACTTAAACAAAGGTGTGCTCATAAAATTATACGAGACATGCACCATCTCACACATTGCTAAAACTGGAAGAGTGAATTTATAATGTTTACTTGATAGAGCACGTCCCATTAATAAATGTAAATGTCGGTCTCAAGGAATCAATTGTTATAATAAGTTGAACCGTATCACCAAGGAGATATCGGCTAGGTTATCCAGTTGCAAACAAAACATGTGTTTGAAGAAAGAAATGTCTAGGATAACGCGAGTCGTAGTGGACGTCGGCGCGGTAGCGACGACGGACACGGAGACGAGCCCACCACTTAAAGAAAGTTTGTTTATAAAATAAGACAAGGTATATATGCACCATCTCATATGCTAAAATTAGAGGAGTGAATTTGTAATATTTAGTTGATAGAGCGCGTCCTGTTGATGAATTTAAATGTTGGTCTCAAGGAATCATTTGTTATATTAAGTCGAGTCATTGACCAGCCGTGTCTCCAAGGAGATAGCTGCTAGGGTTATCGAGTTTCAAGGAAGCAATGTCTAGAATAACGCGAGTCGTAATGGACGTCGGCGCGGTAGCGACGACGGACACGGAGACAAGCCCACCACTTTAATAAAAGTGTGTTCATTAGAGAAGTGAATTTATAATATTTTGTAAATGTAAATGTTGGTCTGAGTATTTCTACCAAGGAGTGTGTTTTTCTTAGAAAAATATCAATTGATTTTCCCGAGCACCTCCCGGTTCCACATGAAATAGTAATGTTTGTTTTGTAATCATAAAATATCAAATTATTTTGGAAGAAAAGTAATGTAATGAACGAAGCGGACATTTATCCGGTGACTGAATACCCTTTATGTGAACCACCTGAAACTCACTCGCTTGTGAAATTTGATTGATTGAATCATGTGAAACAGCTTTGCAAAATAATTAATTGAAATTATTCGTCTTTGGAATATTTGAGATCCCTTCATAGTTTTTGAATCCGCCTAAAATAACAGTCAGTTTGTAGTTCTTACATGTCAATGAAGCATTTCAAGATGTAATCAAACTGTTTGTTCTCTATTACCTCCACACCGATTTATTACGGTATTACACATTTCAAGATCCGTTGATATATTTTTTTGACATATAAATAACATTTTTTTCGTTAAATTACTAGTCATTTTTACCTTGAAATGCGTAATACCCCAACATACCATTATGGATGGAGTACTCTATTTTGACTCCTAAATATATGGCCGCGAGAGCAAGGTATTGAAGTAAATATAAGTGTTAAATCATGATCAAATATATTGAGGACCTTAATACTTAGTTGTTGCACACAACGAAAAATTGTGCCCGGGAGCTACGAAGAAAAGAAAGCCACACGGCCCACACGTGATCCAAGTTAGTTGTGGTGGGCCACGTGGGACACAGGTGGTCGAAGCAGGAACATGGACCGACCGCATGTGGTGCTGCCGGCGTAGTCGAGCCCGGGGAGGCGCTCACGCGTCCGTGATGAGTGGGGCGATGTTGCCGTACTCCTGGGCGCACACAACGTCGAACATGGCGAGGCACCGGCCATCCAATGTTTGGCGAGTAATTGTTAGACATTAATCTTGTCATTTGTTAGAACTAAATTAGATGCTATGTGATCTTAGAATTAGTCATGTGTTAGCCGGGCTACTGGAGACAATCCTGCAGCTAAACTAGTGATTTAGTTAGTTAGTTAGTGGAAGGCCACGCCGTGAGCTTAGCTGCATGCTGCATGGGTCGTGGCAGTGCCAAGTCGTGTGGACCAGGAGTGACTCCAGGAGGTTGCGACTCATGCGTACAAGGTAGTGGAGTACTGGAGCGAGTATAGGAGTTAGTGGCTGGTGAATTAGTGGCCGGCTAGTTCCAAGTTACTTGTATAAATTGTCACTTTGAGTTAATGGAAAAGAAGCCGTAAGGGCAGAGAAACAATGTAGCCAATATGGTCTCACCCGGAGGAAGTTGCAAAGCAAATATTCTCCTTGGTGACGTGTGCGTGCGTGTGTTGTGTAGTCTTTCTCACCATGTGTGTGTGTTCTTGTGAGGTGAGAGAGACAAGAGAGATTGTGAGAGATCAGAGGTAGAAGAAGAAGATGGGGCTGCGAGGTGCAGCCCCCAACATTTGGTATCAGAGCCTCAAGATCCGAGGAGGTGGCGGCGGCTCGGCGGGCTTCAAGCGAGGTGGAGGCCGAGGGCGCAAGAAGGAGGCTGTTCGCGGTGCGATGCCGCTAGCAGCTGGTTGCGGTGTGATGCCGCTAGGAGGTGAAGGTCGCTGGCGGTGTGATGCCGCTAGCAGCCTAGCGCGGTGCGATGCTGCGAGAAGGAGCCGAGGTGTGATGCCTCCACGAGATGATGGCGGCGGCGCGACGCTGTCGTGTGTCACCGGCGGCGGTGTGATGCTGCCATGAGGAGACGACGGTGCGATGTCGTCACGAGGCGGCGGTGGCGCGATGCCGCCGGTGCCGGCGGCGACGGTGCGATGCCGTTGCGCTGTGACGACGGTGCGATGCCGTCATTCGAAGGAGAGAGTCGGCGTGATGCCGGCAGCGGTGGTGCGATGCCATCGTCACCATGGAGAGTTGGTGTGAAGCTTGTGAAGTTAAAAGGTGGTGACCGGCGCTGTGACGGCGACGGAAAGAGAAGCTGATACATGATGCGAAGTCACAAGGTGTGGTGCTTCATCTGATGCCGTGAAGGTGTCTTCTACATCAAGGCGTTCTGTTGTTTGCGGCAAGACGACAGTGTGATCAATGTTCCGCGGATGCCATCGGCAACGTGAGTCGCTGCGACGGCAACGACAAGACACGCGACCAGTGTTGTGATGCAGTTCAAGAACGTGCAAGTGATGGTGCGGACGGCAGTTCGTCGACGAATGAGTTATGGTGACAAGATTAAGGAGGTGAATGTTAGACGTTAGACATTAATCTTGTCATTTGTTAGAACTAAATTAGATGCTATGTGATCTTAGAATTAGTCATGTGTTAGCCTGGCTTTACTAGTTTGAGGAACAATGCGGTTTCCCGTGAAGTCACAGGGGATTTCTAGTTCTTTGTGTCTATAATGTATTTTCGCAATTATAAGAATGCACTCTAACTTTTATCCTAATAAGATGCACTCTAACTTGTATGTGTTTTTTCTCAAAAATGAAAGTAGATATATGTGTTGAATCATGATCACATGCGCTAGCTAGCAGCAGGAGAAACACGGCAAGGCACACAAGACAACTAGACATCATACATACCAATCAGCCAGCTAGACCGAGATAGGCAGCATGGCACAATAAATATCAGCATGCAAGGATCTGAATGTAGGAAGATAAATCATAAAGTAACACGTTTGGCCCACCACTGCCCCTCCACTGGTGCGTGCCTTTCACTCCTAGCCCACACAAGACTAGTGCAAAGAGCTTACGCTGGCTTCATGGTGGCCCATTGCGGGAGCCTAAATATTCCAAAGCCATGCCATAGTTTTAGTCCCACATTGCTAAGGCAAGAAAGTTGGGACCAACTTATAAGGAGAGCTTTTGTTGACATCTAAAATGCTATGGACACTCTGCACTATGGCCGCATAGCGCGTGCGCTCGCGTGAATATTCGCGACTTATGACTTTCGGACGTCGGCGCGGCTAGCGATTCTAGCTAATATAATCCATCTTTTTTCTTAAATTTACTTGTTTTTCCTTAACTATCCTTTAATCGGAAAATCCATGTTTTTCACTAGGGCATGATACTAGACTGCTGTGTGATTACTTCAGAGTTTTGGATCGGGTGTCCTAGAATTACTTCAGAGTCACCGAACTTTATTCATATTATTTTTGGGAAAGTAGTCAAATGTCCTCTTCTTTTTCAAGGTTGGCCTTAGGTATTTTTACATTTCGATGAAAATAGTTCTTATGAAGCCAATGATCATGTACTCAGTATGGCTATTGAGTAAATATTTTTTCGAAAATGGGCTCTTTATTACTTGCGCAATAGACCCGGCCTCTGCATAACTAAGATGCACACAGCCGCACACGAATTCGTTACAAAACCACACAAAAGGGTTCAAAGATGAAAACATAGTTCAAAAAACGGTAATAACAACTAGGTAGGAGGGTCTAGCCGAAGGTCACGCTGCCACCCATGTTGGGAGAAAATATCCCTCGCCGTATCCTCCAACCGTGAAGACACCTCCGTAAATAGGTCTCGGTGCTCCACACGCTGCAACGGTATCCATGAACGAAGTAAAGCTGTGCACCGGTAGATGACCCGCAAAAAGGAAGAAGAAATATTATTGAAAATCTTGTCATTTCTACATAGCCACAACGACCAAATAATTGCAATCGCTCCCATCCTAATAAGACGTTTAAACCTAACATCCACACCATTGAGCCAGCTTGCCAAATAAATTGGCAACACTACGTGGTGGGTATAAGGTAGACCCGATTTGGACGGCTGACCATATAGACCTAGCAAACCGACATTGGAAAAATAAGTGTTTAATAGTCTCGTCCCGATGACGTAAGACACACTTTTTACTTCCATACCAGCTTGCGTTTGGCAAGATTATCTTTCGTAAGAATAACCCCTCGACGAAGATACCAGTGCAAAGATTTTTGTTCTCGTGGTATCTTCATCTTCCAAACCTTCGAGTTATTATCGACCGGGATATTAGGCTGAATTAGAGCATTGTACATGGAAGCCACCGAGAATGAACCATTCCCGGTAAGATTCCAAACGAAATACATCCGGTCCCCTCGCGTCAATTGAACTAACTCAAGACGTCGTAACAAATCCTGCCAAGAGGCTTGTCTGGGACCGATGAGACTTCTTCTGAACTCCACATTTGGTGGGAAATTTTCCAACACCTTGGCGATAGTATCGCCTTTGTGGCGCACAATATTGTACAAAGCCGGATATTGAGTAAATATAATGCACATGATTTCTAACCAATGTTCAAGAAGTGAGCCTAGGTCACTTTGTTAGGAATGTGGATGTACAACCCAACCAAATGGGAGTGGAACTTTATGAGTATAATCTTGAGAAAAAATGTGTTCTGAAAAATTTAGAAGAAGCTAGGAGTACTTTAAACAAAACGCAAAAAAAAAGGTTGCAAATGCTGAGAAAAGAATGGCTCTTGAAATAGTGTATTTAGACTGGAAAATTAATAAATAGAAAAGGAGTAAAGAAAGGTGGATCTAAAAATGGTAGAATGTTGCCATAACTTGGTGTTGTTGGGTGTTAGATTCCTGCGAGGCTACTGGAACTACTGAGGCTCCAAACAAAAGAATCTTTTTCTTCCATCAAGTTAACATGCATAAGACCTTCAGCAATTTCAATCCATTGCGCCCACTTGTTGGTGTTAGATTCCTGCGAAACGTCACATTTGTTGTATTGTGATCCAAATTCATATACTAAAGGGAGGCTAACTTCTGACTACGCGACGCTACAGCCCAGGTCTGGGAAGGCGCGCAAGAACCCAGGTTTCCTGGCCACCACTTCAAGCTCCGTGGCAGCGAGACTCGCGGTGAAGCCGCTGAACACCTCGGTGTAGGAGTGGAGTAGACGTGGGTCACCGGCGTCGGTGTGCAAGCTCGGCAGGAAAGACTCATGCCACCGACGGTGCTCGCTTTCGTCGGCGGTCGTGGGCGGTGGCTCAACAAGTATGATGTAAGTAGAGCTACCTGTGGTAACTTGGTGTACCCTTGCAACGTCTGAATTGACGTAGCAGAGTGTAGGTGTAGGAGAGAGGATGGTGAACAAGAGAATTGGTAGCAGTGAGAGAGTGATCAACGATGCCATTGGTAAAGCCACGCCGACACAACCTACACCATCAATTGGTTAAAAAAACACAAGCCACGGAAGCATATCGAGGTTATAATTTTTTTCATAACTCAGATAATATTAAGTTTGACCAACTTCTTCAAAAAAAACAATCAATAACTAAAATACCATCTTGATATCACATGAAAAAGTATTCCATCAACTATGTAACGCTATTGATTTGGTATTCCGGAAGGTCATTCTGTTTTCGAAAAACATAGTCAAAATCTACATTGTTTGACTTTTAGAAAAACTCATATGCCAGTATATTGTTTATGACGCATATCACAAGTTGTATATTTCAAATCGATACTTAGTGTTCCCGCAAAAAAAAAGGTGATACTTAGAGTTAAATCAAGCAAAGCGATACGACCACGTATATAGTGTAGAAATTTTGTTCAAAAACCTGTCGGAAAATTTGAATTGTTGTAATCCTCTTATGTAACAACCACAAGCTTGCTTTAGAAATGCAATTAAGTCTAAATAACATCACACCACAACTTGAAGCAGACAATTGGATCTGAAAATATATTATATGATCTTGGCATGGCAATTTGATTACGTAGCGTTAAAAGCAAGAAGATGATGAACCTAAAACTTGCACGAGGAATGCACCCCAACATCCAACATAATTTCGTGTGTTTGCCATTGTAAAAGACTACAAGTTTGTAAGGGGAAAAAACTCGAGTTTTTGCACAAGAAGAACCTAATTTTTTGCACATAAACAAAAGCACTTAAGATTTAGTTTGCGAGTCTCCAAATTCGAAAACATGTTTTTTTGGTGACACTCCAGCAGTTCAGTGGGCTTGGTGGAAGAAGAAAAATATATACCCAAGAAAGAGAAAAAAGAAGGTAAGGAAAAACGAAACACACGGGAACCACATATTGGGCCAGAGCTACACACTAGTGCATGCAGCAACACCGAGTACCCAGCTTTAAGTCCATACAACATCATAGAGGGAGGGCCGCTGGTCTGTTTACAGCTGAGTCTGGCGAGTAGAGAGAAGAGGCCCAATATTTGTTCACGGGCTGATCCGGGGCGCCACGACTTGGATAATCTGTAGCAGAAGAGCTGAATTGAGAAGCATTAAACTTATGTTAGTACTAAAAACACATAGCTAAAAAAAACTAAAAACACATAGAAGTTGTTGTTTTTTAAGTCTACTGATATGTTCATAATCCTGAACAACAGTAAAAAAAATTAAAAATAAAATTATAAAAAGATCCTTAGACCAACTAACAACATTTACAACCAATTGAGCGAGTCGAAGATGCGCGAGGGTCATCGCCTCTCCCTCACTAGAGCTGGACAACCCATGTCGTAGTAAAGCTTGTTGGAATAGACAGATGGAAAATCATCATGCTAAGACCCAAAGGACTCAGCATAAGAGCAACAACCGTCGATGATGAATAGAAACATAGATCACAAGGAGCATCGACCAAAACCAGCAAGATCCATTTTGACAATGCTAGACACCGGTATGGAGGCAAGGCGATAATGACTTTTTTCCATTTTCAGGGGGCCGCCGCCACACCTTTCAAAGTATGACACAAACACTAGCCAAACGGAGAAACACATCAAGAAACAGCTTCTTTATTAATTTCTAAAATACGATAACTGAGCTAGATCCTAGATTTTTCTTATACTCCCTCCGGTTCATATTAATTGACTCTAATATGAATGTATCTAGAACTAAAATGTGTCTAGATACATCCATATTGAAGTCAATTAATATGAATCGGAGGGAGTATAAAACTTGTCTGACTTCTAATTGTTGGCACGACCGTTGATTTGCTTGTCCAGCGTACGTACTTGTATAGTGATCGATCTCATCTTCAATAAGCATACTAGCTGCGCACGCTCGCGGAAGCCGAGGCACGCCATTAACGCGCCCCTGCAGAGGCTGCAGCGCGCCGCCCAGAAATAATACCGCGAAAGACGAAGCAGTTGTGCCGCTGCCAGGTGGGCCCGCGCGAGGACCGAGCGGACACTTTGCGCGTCCGTGCAGCGTCTGCCGAGACGCAAACCTGGCGCATATTTGGGCCAGGCTTGCGTCTCCGCGACGGCCCGAGCCACTTTACGCCGCCCGCCTGACATGCGCCCGTGACGCATTTCCGGTCACGGCGGACACAAACGGTCGCTCAGCGTCCGTTTACGTCGCGCCGCTGGAGATGCCCTCAATGAAAAAATATGTTAGCGCCATATATTAGGCTCACTGCTTTAGCATTTGCGATCGTACGATAGTATTGTGTGTCCAACTCTGCACACGGTCGCCCTGAGCGCTCCAGATCTGAGCATCGAAGCTCGATCGGACGGCTAAAAACGCCGTACCTGTCTCCTGTAAAACTCTAGTCTGCCAGATCCGAAACTCTGAATCCACACAGCACACAAGGTCACTTTGAGGCAGAGGCGTCGGAGCCACACGACTCCGCGCACATACCCAACCCACTCTATAAATTCCCCACCGCTCCCTTGCCTTCCCCATCTTCCAATCCCAGAACTCACACACCAGGCGCAGAGCTCCAAAGCTCTTCAAAGCTCTCCATCCAGGAAACGCCGCCGAATTCTATAGCAAAATCCTACTGCTACTACTAAAAATCCGGCGAAGTAGCTACGTCCAAGCAAGCAACCATGAGCTTCTCTTCCATGAGCAAGCAGCAGGCGCTGTGCGCCGGCGGCGAGGAGGACGCGCGAGGCGAGGACGAGGTGATGGAGCTCATCCCGGGCCTGCCGGAGGAGGTGGCGGAGAAGTGCCTCCTCCACCTGCCCTTCCTCTACCACCGCCTCTTCCGCACCGTCTCCTCCAACTGGAACCGCTTCCTCACCGCCGACACGCCGGCCGCCAAGCCGAGCTCGACCCCGCCTCCAACGACGATGTCGCTGTCCCTGCCGTTCCTCTTCGCGTTCGCGTTCGACCCGGTCTCGCGCCGGCTCCAGTGCCAGGCGCTGGACCCGTTCTCGCGCCGGTGGCTGCTGCTGCCGCCCGTCCCTGTCCCCTGCGGCGGCGGGGGCGTCGCCGCCGGGTCCTTCGCCGTCGTGGCGCTCCCGGCCCGCGGCGAGATCTACGTGATCGGGGGTGTCGAGGAGGACGGCGGCGAGAAGCCTGTGCGGAGCGTGGCGGTGTACAGCGCGGCGACCAACGGGTGGGGGTTGGCAACGCCGATGCGGACCGCGCGCGGGTACATGTCCGCGGGCGAGGTGGGCGGGCGCGTGGTGGTCGCCGGCGAGGACGGCGACGCGGAGGTGCTGGACCCGGAGTCGGGGACGTGGACCCCCGCCGCGGTCCGCGCCGGGGCGGCAGTCGCGCGGTACGACTCCGCGGCGTGCGGCGGGCGGCTGTACGTGACGGAGGGCTGGGCGTGGCCGTTCGAGCGCGCGCCCCGCGGGGCGGTCTACGAGGCGGCGACGGACTCGTGGGCGGAGATGGCCCGCGGGATGCGGGAGGGGTGGACGGGCTCCTGCGCCGTCAGCGGCGGCCGGATGTATATCGTGGCCGAGTACGGCGAGTGGCGGGTGAAGCGGTACGACTGCGCGCGGGACGAGTGGCGGATGGTGGGCGGCGGCGGGGTGCCGGCCGAGGTGCGCCGGCCGCACGCCGTCGCCGGGGAGGTCGGCGAGGTTGGTGGGGGCAGGCGGAGGATTTACGTGGTGGGGGCCGGGCTAGACGTCGCCGTCGGGACCGTCTCGGCCGTCCACGGCGCGGAGGAGGAGGAGGAGGAGCGGGTGGAGTGGGAGGTGGTCAAGGGCCCAGCGGAGTTCGTCGGGCTCGCGCCCTGCAACGCGCAGGTCCTGTACGCCTGAGCTCTCGCCGGCGGCGGCACCGAATCCTGGCCGGCCCCGCACGTCGGTGGCGCGTCGATCGCCTGCGCACGTGGACCCGGCTGTCATAACGCCACCCTGCTGCCGCTGCTCACCGCTGACGCAGACTAGCTAGCTAGCTGAGGCGAGCGCACGGGCGCAGAGGGTTGTGCCAGAGAGCAGATCGAGGGGTACAAAGGTCATTTCCACCATTGTTCTTCTTCCATCCAGGCTCGTTGTCAGAGCAGAGCATTTGCAGAGAGGGAAGCGTGTGTGTAAAACAAAGATGATTACACCTAGCTACTAGTAGTGCAAGTGTGGCGCTGCCACTAGACTTTATTCCACCACTTTACTACGGACAGACGATCTTTTCCCCGCGTACGTGTACATGGTATCTATAATTTCGTGTACTACTACAACTATGCTTCTGGAAGCTCAAGTGAAGTGAGCTCGACGTCAACGGCATCCACCAAGCATCTTGGACATGGCAAAGCAGCAAAAGGAACCAACTGACCCCGATTCGTTGCGTCCAATCTCGTCCAGGGCGAGACGCGCATATTCCCCACCGCCCCAGTCACCCTGGAATAGCCATTTCTAGCGGACCTCCCATGATGATCCAAGGTTCATTGCTAAACACGGGGTCATTAGCGAGTTCTTGGCATATAAAGGGGAGCCGATGTGACTGGGATGGACGGAGAGATTTCACCAATTTGTGTCCTCTCGCTTTCTTTTGCCTCCAACACGCGCGCACCACAGCGGTCCTCTTCTCGAGTGCCTTCTTTTTCCTCCCCGCGGGGGTGGGGTGTGGGCGCTAATCATGGCGCGATGGCGACATGTGTGGCCGAGGACGCGCGCACCTTGCCTGGCTGCCCAGCCCTAGTGGGAGGACCAATTGGAATGGACAGGTATAATGGCGGCGTGGGTGGTGGTAGCCCGCGCGCTAGGGTCGGCCATGCCCACCACTCCTCTTCCCCATTACTCCCAACACACTTCGATTCAAATATCTAAGAGCATCTCCAGCCGCGTCCTCAAAGAGATTTGGGGTGCGTCAGACAAAAAAACCGTTCCAGCCACGTCCCCCAAACCCCATTTTCGTCCGACGCGCCCCCATACGGTGTCCGGCTCCCCGAGCCCGTCCCCGTCCCACAGGGGACGCTCCGGGCACGCCGGACACAACGAAAAGCGAGGCGGCGAGTGGCGGGGCTGACCCGTCGCCGGCACGCTTGATCTTAACCCAACCGCCGCCTACGTGGCGACGGAAGTTATTCGCGCGCAACGGACACACGGCGGCATCTTTGCCTTAATGGCGACGGACGGCGGCGCGAGACGTCTCGTCGCTGCCGCGCGCCTCCACGCATCGCCGGCGTTCACACGCCACCGCCCGTTCCCGCGCGATCTTCCCGCCTCTTCTCGCCTGTTCCCGCGCTTTCTTCCCGACGCCGGCGTTTATAAAAGATCTCCCGGCTCAATGGTAGCCACCACACCCCACCGGCAACAAACACAGCCCTCGTCGCTCCACCGCCGTCTCCCCCACCACCGCGGGCAATGGCGAACCGCCCCGCGCGCCGGCCACTTCCTCCACCGCCGTCTCCTCCACTTGCAGTCCCGAAACGCAGTCGACACCGACCCCTCGCCAGCCGCCCGGGAAGAGCGATGGCGTGCACACCGTCGACCGCGGCGGGAGGCAATGCAAGAAGACGAGGCCCGCCAGCCAGCGGGAGGCGGCGCGAGCGGCGGATCTAGCGGCGTTCGCGCCCATGGCCCCGCCGTGCCGCGAGGCCGCGGCGGCAGCTAGCCGTGGGCAGAGAGCAGCAGTGGCCGCCACCGTCGCGGCGTCTGACGCCTCGACGGGACAGGAGGCGTGATATGGGGTGGCCCGATCTTCTCAGTAAGCAACGGTGGTGATGATGATCACGGGGTGATGGCAGCGGAGAAACACGACGATGAAGTGGATGATAATTTGTATGACGCAACGAGATCTCTCGATTGGTCCCTGTCGCCAATGCAACAGCTCTCAACCCTGCAAGATATTCGCAACTCCACACACTTGCGCACGTAGCCGCCGACCACGAAGCGGTAAGTTGCAACCGTCTAATTCCCAATGGAACAACAGATCACACAAGACTTTTTTCGGGATCTACACAATATCAAGCAATATGGTGTAGGGATTCAATAGTTTTGCTAGAGCAAACAACTAAGAACTAGGGTTTATCTTAAACGTGGTCTAAAGCGACGGGGCGTCCCGGGCACTTATAGGTGTCCGGACGAGTTCTGGTCGAAAAGATACAAGAATAACCGACCCATAATAGATTCGGTCGAGACAGTACTCGACGAATCCGGTCCGGAATCCGGTCAACCGGCCGGGGACCGGGTCGGCCGAGTCAAGGCCCGGCCGACGGGCGGCAACCGGAAACTTCGCAACTTTCCGGTTGTTGCCCGGTACGATGCATCATTTCCGGTTGGCCGCCGGTTGGCGACCGGTCAACCGGGCTGGGGACCGGGCTGGCCGGTCTGGGGCCCGGTTGTGGTGACCCTGCATACCACTGCATGTTGTAGTATGCCAGTCGTTGATATAACATTCACGAAGTACCATTCCGCAAATATTACATCCCTCAGAGTAGTACAACAGAACATAGCAGGGTCCATAACTCATTCATTGATTATTACAACCATCATACACATGTCAACTTGGAGCTCCTCTTGGGTCCTAAGAGGAATACTCCCGGGTTCGAGGCGAACCCAACTTAACTTACAATACCGTAGTCTCATTAAACTAAACATTTATTTCATCGAGCAGACTAAATACTAAGAGTTCGTGCTGCTCTGGCTACTACTACTACTCTGATATCTCTAGGCTTGATTCTCCTCCGGAAGCCTCCCCGGATCCGTAGACTATGATGATAGTCTACGCCTTCAACTCCTCCCGAGAGGTCCGGTTCCTCGTAGCCGATGATCTCGGCTCCATCATTGTCGTTGTAGTCCTCCTCCGGATGATTCGGACAATCTAAGCATGGGATTTAAGAGTGGTATGAGTACGAGCGTACTCAACAAGTTCATTATAGATAAGAGGTGTTTAATGCACTAGCTACGATATTAGACCGGAAAGTCTAATACCAATGCAAGTTTTGATAAACATTTCTTCAAGAGATTGCTTTTATTTCAAAGAGCTATGTCCGTCGACCTTCACCGGTTTACTAGAACTTCATGGAGCTCCTTTCCGGCCGCGTTCGCAGCTTCCTCAATCCCGAACAGGAGTGACAGTCACAGCTCTTACACTCGCAGAGGTGTGTTGCTTTACCCATAAGAGATCTTAACCTTGGTGCCAACCGGCAGCTTTCCCGTCCACACTTCCTTCGGTGTGAGGCCCGGTGATAAGGTCTAGCCAATCATGTTCCTCCGCTACCTCGAACACCCACCCTTTGTTGCATGCCCCGACCCCCGGGTCCTCGTCGGTCCCATTATTCCCACTTACGGGTGGACCCCGACCACGACAACGCTTTGGGATCGAACCAAACTCCTTCGCCGTAGCCGCAACCCATCATAGACCGCAATACCGTGGGGACTTAAGGCCTCCCGCCCAACCGCTTGCACTCGAGCGACAAGTGTCTACGACTATGCCGTGGGGACTTAAGGCTCCCCACCAACCGCTTGCTCCGACAGATACAAGTGTCTACGGTAAGCGCATCCGTTGATGAACGAGAGGTGGAAACACTTTTGACTACTCCGTCCCACTCCGGATCTTATGGTTAACACGGGTATTACTAGCACAAGAATCATCGGCGACATTTGTTGTTTAATCCTAGATGGATATAAACCCGTGCAATGGAACCTCCACCATATCAACACAATCCATGGTTCCATTGCCCACCACATAGTCATATTCATAGTTATGAAAGTAGTGGTTTTGATTTTTATGCAATAGTGATAACCATAATACTTTGCAAGTAATTTGATAGAAATACTCAAATGACATGAGCAAGTGATGAACTTGCTCGAACACCGCAAAGTTCTGCAGCTTGGAAGGTATGGACTGACCCTTGTCCTCTCGTCTCTCAAAAATAGCATCATTGTCCGATAAGGGCAATGGTTAAAGAAGCAATTATGCATGATTCCATTTTTAGGGTTTGTTCCCCCCTTCCGATGTCGTTATTATTTCATGTAGAGGTTAATACTAAGAATAATTTGGGAATACTTGATTTAAAGTAAAATACAACCTTGAAATGTTGTCAAGGTGTTTTTAAAGTCCAAATGCATTAATGGACTTATTTTCATTATTGAAAATAATATGTGTGATTTAAATTATTATTTAAATCATCAAATTATGACTTATTCTTCTTTGTCTTCATAAATTCTCTTTGATATTTTATTGAGATAGAGAATTTTATGCTGATTAATTTTCATATTTTTAATTATTTTTTTAGAACTGTTAAATAATTATTGTGCCTTTCTAAAGTTTATGCATTTTAATTAGAATGGTGAAATGGCAAAAATGCCCCGGGCCCACCTGTCCGGTGCAACCCAGGGGTTTGGCTCGAACCGACCGGCCTGGTCCGGCTCGACCAGCCTCACTTCCCTCTCTCCGCTCACACGCAACCAAACCCTAACCCTCTCGTGTCTCTCTGGCGATCCCGCGTCGCCGCCCACCTCGCCGGATTATCCCGGCCAACTCCGGCCACCGCCACCGGCGAGATCAGGTGGATCTGATCCGCCTTTCGACGGCGGACACGGTGGTCCGCGTCGATCTGGATTTCATCCACGCTACCATGCGGCCCCATCTCGCCTGCAACCCTGACCGCAAGGATTCATGGTGATGCGCCGCCTGCCGGCGCTCCTATTGCTGCGGTGTTGCTGTGCCTGGCCGTGGTGCTGTGGTGCTTCCATGGCCTGGCTTGGCCTGGCGCCGCCGTGCTCCGGCGTGTGCCGCCGTGGCCGCCATGGCTGCGCTCGTTCTCCTCGACTCCGGTAAGTGCGCCTCCTTTCCCGCTCCCCTCCCGTGCCTCGACCTTCTTCCTCCTCTAGACCCGCCGCCGTGGTGTGCTTGCCTGCGCAAGATCCGTTGTGTTCTTCGCGCCGCCATGTTTGCCTCGCTCCCGCTATGCTATGCCGTCTGCGCTATGCGTGTGCTATCGCGCAAGATTGCTAAGCTATGTGCCCGTGAAAGCTTGCTTTACTTGCTAGAGTTCTTCCTCCGTGCCTCTCGCTTCTTGGTTCTATGCTTGCCTCGACATCAAATGTGTTCATATATACTCGCTCGGCTTGATTGCGATGGTGCCACTCTTGCAAATTTGCAAGAACCAAGGCACCCTGGGTGCTCTTCAAGGTGCTATATTCATGGACATGCTCCCTTGAGCATGCTTTTGTTCTAGACAATACCTCTCTTGATGATATGTTACCGCATTCAACTATTTGTCATATATTTGATTGTCTCGCTATGCCATTGTTCCCGTTCCGTGGCCATTTAATTTATATGGTTAAAGTGTTGATGCTAGGCTTGGTTCTAGCATGCTTGATCAAGTCCCGATGATCTTATGATCATCAGCTTGCTTGGTGAATGGCTGTCAGCTTCATTCTTGTGTCTAGCCGATGCTCTCCGATGTCGGTGTAACACACCGGCTTGTGTTTGTACTCCTTGGTGTTTGCTCAAGCCCTCAGCTACTATCTCGCAATGTTCCATTGGATCATCT
>NC_061508.1:346587226-346616112 GCF_022539505.1 Lolium rigidum
ATAGGTCGGTGGCACGCCCTGCACTTCGCATCGCCGCGTGTGACCAGAAGAGCATTGCGGGCCGTCGCTCGGAGGGGTCTCAGCCAGCCGCAGCTCTAGGCTCTTCCCGGCTCTACGGTGTTGACAAGGCCGCTGCCCGCCGGTGGGTTTTGGCAGTCAACAATGTCTCAATTTGAAATACTTTATATTCTAAGATACACAAAAAATGACAAAATTATGGATCCGAGTATAATGAACAAAGCATATTTTTTAAAAACCCAAAGTTAATCAGGTTTTCAATTTGTGTTGCCTATAATTCAAAGAATCCCACATCGCAATTGGCATGCTTGTAGGATACATCATTGGCAACATCCGGATATTTTTCTGATTTTCTGAAACATATTATATGATTATTATTATTATTATTATTTTAAAATTTGAGCTTGGGACACAAAGGTTGTTTTCAGATAAAAAATTCCAAGTTTTTAAAAACATATTATATGATTTTTTATTATTTTAAAATAAGAGGATCACTTGAGGTTGGGACACAAAGGTTGTTTTCAGATAATAAATGATACCATTGCCGGCTACATAGTGTGTCTCACATCTCTCTCCTGCTTATTTTCTCACACATTTCAATAGTTAGAGTTGGTGAGGTGGGTGCGCCAATATGAAGTTCAGTAACATTTGGATTTCGTTTATGTTGCCTAGGTCTGTTCGACATGTTAGGACGTCGTGTTCTATCTGTTGCAACCACTTGGTGGGCATGCCACGATGACGTGTCGTACGTCTACCGCAAAAACATGCAGCGAGTGGTCTTCGCATTGTTGTGGACGAAATTTAGTGCTCCGCGCCAGCTGGATAAGAACATGTTTTTATTCCGGCCGATTGGTTCTGGAGGGAGCGGCGCGAAGCTCTTTTTCTTTGATTGACATCAAGTGACTATGGATCCATGATGAAAGTCGGAAGAAGAGAATTTCATGAAGGCCAGAGGGGAGGACTAGCTAAGGGAGGTTCAAGTCTTTGCGTTGTTGAGGGACTTGCTTGGTGTTTCGGACTTCACGCAGCGGTATGAAAGTGGGGGCGACAACACGGGTGAAGTGCGGAGTCCTACCTTTCGGGGTGAAAACCCAAGGTTTGGCCTTAATTGGTTGTGCCTGGCAATGTCCTTGGTGGAGGCATTTGTTTTGAGAGCGGGGACTAGTACGTAATTCAGGTGTTGTCTTGGCGGTGGATGTATTGTTGTTGTTAGGCCCGAGATACTGTAGCGGGACTTTTATTTCTTAGTTTTCTCTTCTTGTTTTTGGCTGTGTGCATCCGTAGTGCCATTAGGGTGGTGCGTTGTTGCAGAGGCTAGGTGTAATTGGTATCTTCTTGATATTAATATATTCCCTTTATCGAAAAAAAAAGCTGGATAAGAACAATCTCCCTTGCTCTTACTAGCATTAAGCTACATGCATGCTCACCCATGACCTCCAAAACTATTCGTTTAGTGAAGAAACTAGAACCCTGATGCAGTGATGCATGCATTATTGCCAACCACGAACTATTTGCAAGGCAGAACTATTCGCACGGAAACAGACAATGCACCAGCTGTTTGGTTTGAATACAAGCCAAGCCAGGCCATTGTTGTGAATTTTGGAAGCCCATCTTCTATCAGTTGCACTCCAATAGTCTCCCCTTTAACCTTCCGAACACCTCACCCATGCTGTATTTGTCCGCTACCACCGACGATCTTGATTTGATCAGCACTGCACTATCACGAGAAAGGAGAAGTTTCCAGAAACGCCAACGATCAACTGTGGAGGATCAGTGCCCAGATCTGTTCGCCTCTGATCATAGCATACATACGTACAAATTGAGTTCTTTCATGGAGCAAAACACTGCAGTCTCTCAGCTGCATGAAATTGACAGACAATCAGCCAGCCAGAGTGAACAGAAAACTCACTCGCATTGTCGAGACAGACAACCAGCCAGCCGAGATGAATAGAGCAGGTCGGCAGGGACGTTGTTATCCGGGCGCGTGTGGGCTCCTGTAGTGGACCCTGTACCTGAGCCCAGCGGGCCTGGCAGGCCACACGGGTACGCTGAGCATGATGCCGAAGAGAAGCTGCGACGCGCAACGCAGCACCGGACTGAGAATCGTCCTTTTTTTTTCCCTTCTCGTTCTCGTTTCTTTCTGTGTTCTTTTTCAGCTTTCGATGCAGTGCGTGTAAACAAGGTTTGTACTACGTAAAAGGTTGTGTGCATGGGAGCTCGGGATGCGACCGGCCGGGCACCGACTTCTCCTGTACCGGTAACGGAGGCGCGCCTGTCCAGACGAGACGTGGAGGGTGGCATGCGATGATGATGCATGGACAAGTGCCTAGTTACCCGTGTAATCATGCTTCTTTGTCCTAAGATTTCCGGTAGCATTTCGTACGGGTTGTCGCCTAATTGCCGGTGCACCGAACCAGACCATGTGTTGAAATATTGAGCTTATCCAACACCATGTCAATGTACCGCTGCGAACATACTATTAAGAAGTACTAGATTTTAATGTGCGCCTTGGCGCACGATCCCGTGGGACTCAGGTATAGATAGAAAAGTAATAATATTTTTTTTATCTTACAAAACATAGTGGCTCACAAAAAAAAATTACAAACAGAGTAACAACAAACATTCATTGATTGATTCAGTCAAAAGCAACAAAAACAACGAAGGAGTTTTAGGGATGAGCCTTAGTGCACGATCCTGTGGAATTCGTCAATTCAGATTTTGTATAACATAAGAAGACCCAAAAGAGTAAGAACAGAACAAAGAAGAATAAATCTAAAGAAAAACAAAATGAATAACCCAAGAAGAAATAAAGAGTATGAAAGATCTAAAGTCAAGCACGGAAAGTATGTACAAACCTTCATAAGATTACAGTTGGTATCAAGGATTCATAGATAAGTCATAAGGTAAACAATTATATAATCCAAAGAGTATATCATTGAAAAAAAACAACTGACACACCATAGAGAAGACAATTACATTCGTAGGTCAACATTTGATTCAATAATAATGTCGAGGAAAAAAGATTCTGGCCTCGAGGAAGCATGTATGCTCAATCAATGTGCGTAGGCCATTTTTGTTCAAGGTTAACAATTTCAAGCAATCTAACAGTTATAAGACTATTCTTATCTGACAAGTAGATTACCAGGCTCAATATCGATGTAGAGATAATGAACCAAAGAAGGAGTTGAGCAAACACATCAAACATATTGAACCTATGGATGTAATTGTGTTTATGAATATACTGATGGCAAGACTTCGACCATCAAGTTTCTTTCAGCTCAAAGATGCCCACCTAGTAGAAATAATGAAAATATTAGTTCAGAAAATAGCAGAGCAGCTGCACTTACCAAATATTCCCCTAATAACATAGTAGAGTTTTCAAATCAAAACACAAGAAATGAAATCTGAGAAACTGAGTTACTGTTTTTGTGAGCATTAACCTACTCAGAATGCGTAAATAATTTGTATTTATTGAGTAGAAAGATAACAAAGAATCCATGGCATACAGTTCTTGTCTAAAGCCTGATCCACGTTGTATGCGTAACATCTGTCACTGGATCACAAGCTGTAGTGATTTTTTTTGCTGGAAAAGCTATAGTGAATATTTACACACCTCACATTCTAGTTTTTATCCGAAATGAGATAGAGCGCGGGCTTACCGCGCTGCCGTGTAATTCACACTGGTAAACGACTGGTAAATGATATGTGAAGCATTAACATAAATCAATGATAAGCTGTGAGTTAATAAGTACACCTAGAGAATGTAAGAGGAGCCATTGGATAATATGTATAGCCAAGACACAACAGGCCTAATCAATGAGTAATGAATCTTTCTGGACATAAATAAGCAGTAGCTAAGAATAATGGACAACTATGCTAGGACCACCAACCAAACTCATAGTCTAAGATCCATGGCTGCAAGTGACTATTAACCTATTTAGTCATAACAGCGAGCAACATCTAAAGGATGCAGGGCACATGCATAGAGTGGTTTAACTGTCATGGATAAAAACTGCTACCTTCTTGTCACATGGAAGGCAAGCTCCTCAACGCTTGGGTGGTTTTAGCAAGTTTTAGGTCAGAAGCAAAAAGGCAAATAGACCATGCAAGTTCTTTATGAGATGTTGATTAGCACCTGACCATTACCAAGGTAAGCTCCAGATACTTGGCAGAAAGCCCTATAAACATTTTTATTTCATGAAATATCCGGCATTGCACAAAAGGATACGGACTTTGAGTAGAAAGTAACGAGGCAATAAGGGACAAGCACCTACAGATCTGCGATTCATAATTTTTGTGCAATCAAAATGCCGGAAATTACCGGAAGCTTCAATGTGCTTTATTTCTAAATGCTACATTCATTTAGACTGGTTGTTTTTTGCCTTGTGATTGCACAATGAACAAGGAAAAAGGGGCTCAGTAGAGATAGCCATACCAAAAAATATTCACATGCATATCGCGTAGATATTCTATATCAAGCTTGCATTTATACAACATCGCACACATTGAACACCATCGCACATTTCATGAAAGAACAGGAACTTTTCCTGCCCGCACACGAAGCAAGCCCTGAGAAAGACGAAAGGTATAAGTGGCCCAGATGTGCTTACAATCTGCTTACAATCTATCCTAGGAAGAGTCAACATCCATGTAAAGGAAAACAGATTCATTTGGTAAAAACAATTTACCATTTTTTCTGTAGTAGTCATTTGGTAAAACCCAATATTAATCATCATTAATAGTTTAATACCACATGACCTGTCATTCAATGCAAATCAATGATAAGTATTCATCAAATAAGTAAGCAGAGAATGATGAAAAATGTACTCCCTCCGTTTTTATTTACCCTTCGTTTTGGCTTTAGTCAAAGTCAAGAAATTTAAAGTTTGACCAAAGATGTAACAAAAAATATCAACATCCACAATTACATATTTATTATATAATATTAGAGTACATTTCCAGGTGATTCTAATAGTACCAATTTATATTTTAGATATTAGTATATTTTCATATATTTTTAGTCAAACTTTCTAAAGTTTGACTTCGACTAATCCTAGTACGACCTCGAGATGCAGTAGTGTGACCATCAGAGTGACGTCGGCGTCACTCCAGTCCTGGATTAAATGAAGTGTATTTCCTTCATTTAGAGGCAAAATATATTAACATATACAGAGCTGAATACCAAAAACTGAAGGAAAACATACAAGCATACTCTTGAGTTAGAAAAAAGGAACACAAAGTAATGCTAGAGTTTGAGAAGAAAGTAAATCAATGTATTCTCTTTCTATTCACAAGTGAAATATATTTATTAAAAATCAACATCACGTGGGGGCCTAGGATAGGCAATCGCATCTGAGGCAATTTTTCTTTAAAGAGAACTGGCTGAATACTGCTTAATGATATCCAGAGCCAGCAACCATGGTGCCAAGCATAAACAGTTATCTCTTTCAGTTAACCAGAAACATAAAAGTTTAGTCAAGGAAAGGAAGACCCAAAAGTCAACCTGCAATTATTGAACTGCTTCGTGTCTCAGATGAAGCAGGCAACACCCTCTCATACTCTTGTTAAAATTTACATGACGTCCATCATACTTATTTTATAGTACTATTTCTTGTAGTCCTATTTCTTCTTATGTAGTGGCGCAAAAACATAGCTGTACAGAACTAATTAAGTCTGAAACATACATATAGTTAATAACCTTATTTACGTGGGCTTCTTCGGCAATCAGAAGGACATGTATAGAATAATATGGATGCTATGATCAGACAAACCTCAGTTAGTGACACTGGCTGCAGATACAACCTGAAACTCGAGTTGAAAAAACTGAAATTGTAGCCGTGTTTCCATATCTATGTATCTATCAAAATAATTAGGAGGTTATGAAATATTATATGCAAACAAATGAGATGTGCCAAGAAGTCCATTGACTGATTAACAAAAGCTCATTTTTTAAGAAATCAGGGCATCTGATTCAACGATAAGGGGCAAGTTCATGGGATTCGGAAGGTGGATTAACTGGTCTAGATAACAAAGTGGAACCAAGCAAGGTGGCAAATTTTCCCAGGTGAGGTATACAGCCTAATTGAACATCGATGGTGCAGTCGAAGAGCTATTAGAGCCGATAAAAAGTTCTTTTATGCAAGGATAAATGCGGGAATGGAGAAAACAAGTACAAAGAATAATTTCCAAGACTAAAAAGATAGACAGGGCAGTAAAGAAATCAAGTAAATTAATAATTTTTCCAGACTAAGAAAATAAAGATTCCAGAAATAAAT
Source organism: Lolium rigidum (assembly GCF_022539505.1). NCBI lineage: Eukaryota > Viridiplantae > Streptophyta > Magnoliopsida > Poales > Poaceae > Lolium > Lolium rigidum. The sequence continues at coordinate 346,593,520 of NC_061508.1, forward strand.
GCTTCAAGCCTAAGCAAGATGAAATGATGTATCTATCTATATGGAGTTTTTTAGAAATAAACGGTTCAGCCAATAGCATTTTTTCAGGGTTGCATGTAAACCATGATAATTTGTAACTTTTCCACTCCAATTTCTGATTTTTTTTCTTACAGGTTTTACATTTTGGTTCTTCAGTAACTAACTCAGAATCTTAAAGCAAGCTGATGTAAATGGTTGCTAAATACGCATTAGGATTCTCCCTTTTTTGGTGCAAATACATAATTGACTTCTAAATGTAATTTCTTTCCTATCTACAGATTCTTCCATGCCACCCACATGTCAAATATAACGAAGTGCAATTACCTCTGGGTTCGACATCCGGTTGAAAAAGATATTGAGTACAATACTGATTTATGCAAAATAATAGCAGTGTTGCAAAAGGAAAGACATTTAAGGTAATTAAACTTTAATATATTGTTCAAGGACATGTACACAAAGGTAGTCTCCCCTGCAGTAGTTAGCTTCAAAAAAAAAAGGTGAAAGAACAAATAGGCAAAGTACACACATGTGTCTATCAGAAGGCAATACACATATTGTTCCGGTTTCATATTTCCAATAATAAATATTTCATGAGCAGAACAAAGGGAAGAAATAGTAAGTATTCAGAGAACAAATGGTAAATGAAGTGCAACCAGGGAAGAAAGCAAAAAAGCAGTCAACCAACGAATAATTTAGGAGACTCATCAGAGCTGCACTTTATCTATGCATGCACCTAATTAACATGATACCTTTCATCAGAGGTGTAACCACATGGCATCCCATAGGGGTAAACTTCTCCAGTTGCAGCCTGTAAGTATAGGAGAGTACAATAAAGAAATATTAAGCAAGAAACACTAGAACAAAAGCAAATACAAATAACTCAAATAGATACCGATGTATAAGTTATATATAACCTGATAGGTTATGGTAGTTGTTGCATGAATGGATTCCAACCACTTGACCTTGGACTAAATCAATTTAAATGAATAGTGGTAGTATTGTGCACTGAAGCGCTAACCTGAAATAAGACAAACAAATCAAAAGGTGCTAGTGATAGAGCCAAGTATGTCCAGCCGAAGTGTTCTGTCATGCAATCATATTAGACTCGAAAGCAACATGCAGTCCTATTTCCTAATACATTCAGCAAGCTATGTGTGCAGGTACCGGAGCATTGGACCGGCACCCGTGAAACCTAATCTTTTAGGGGAAAATGAAGCTCATCTATCCCTACAACTTCTGAACCTCAATCCACGAGCACTAACCAGCAAAAAATGTGATGTAAGACGCTGCAAAGCAAAAGGGAAGTAACCAAATGGGAAATGGCGTCTGGCTAGCGGCAACACGATGGCGACTGGACACACTTGAAGGACAACAATCGTGTAGAGCGCAGTGGCGGCAAAGACCCGACGGTAGTGGCAGCGGAGATCACGAGTCAGCAAACACAGCCTAGCACATTCACAAAGTCCATGAACAGCTAGGCTGAGAAGAGCATGAACAATTGTCCATGAACAGCTGATGAAAAATGATACTTGGACTAATAGCTCCATTTTCTCATTCACACCACACAGCAAGGATATAATACCAATAATAGACCATTCCTCCCTGGATTCTTTTGGCTGCATCAAAGTGGTATACATCAACTACATTAGAAACTCTATGCAGTAATCCTGCATGATCTAGAAGGCTACATTATTACGAGTAAAAAGAGGAACCAACTATGAGAAAATATGAGCCATGGCTATCCAAGAAAACGAATCTTGGAGAAAATATGAATGCACTTCAGTGATGTAAAAGTAACCAATTTAGAATAAAGCTGCAGACATCAAAACTATTCAGAAGTGAACTGAGTACATGTCATCAGCAAATAGAATCATATCTAGAGTTGTCCTAATAATATACTACAGGAAAACACTCAAAAACAGATATAGTCATCGAAATAAGGGAATACATACATATTGAACGATACAAAGAAAGGCCATACCTCTCATTTCCTGTTGGGAAGGGACCATGAACCAAGCAGCATGAGTTACAGAAATCCATATACTGATCAAGATTTACAACCAACTCATCTTCTAGAATCTGCAACATATGTCATGTCACTTCTTTGAACAAATATATAGAAGGAATACATCCGAGTTAAATAAAGAATTTGTACAAGGAAAAAAAAGAAAAAGTTGGAATAAGCGCAGCAAATAAGATAAATAAGTACCTAAGCTATAAAAAAAATCAAAATATTCATTCACAATATCAGAGGCTGCTTATTGGAGTGAACTACTGACATATACATATTTAACATTTCTACTCAGTCGTTCTTATTTGGACAAGAACTCTATTTGTATGTTCCATCACAGATCTCCGGTCATTTATCCTCCATTAGCTTCTCACCGTTGTTGAATATCCAGATCGTATCAACAACTATATGCACAATTGCTTTGAACACATGGATGCTATTTATGTAATAGTATAATGGAACTGCATAGAGACCATCCAAATGGCTTAGAACTATAGTAAAATCACAGGAATATTACAGGCACACGAACTCTAGAAATTTAGTGACAAATACCAACAGTAAAGCTGGTCATCTCAATTAGCACCATGAGCACAAGCATTAATATAGGAAGGGGCATCCATTAACTAAGCCAGTAGCCAAGATGTTCACAACCAAAGCTCCGACATCCATAATCGGCCACAGCTGGAGGGTCAGCCACCCAAGAGAGCAGATAAAAGATAAAGAAAAATCGCCTAAACCAGTCACTACAACAGTTACCCTTTTACCTTTAATCTCCCCATCCCGCTGACAGAAACATCTCCAGCCTTGAGAGTAGCTCCAATTTTCATAACCAATGAGACAATTCATATGGACATTTCATGGACTGTACAAACAAAAATGTGTTCTTGTAATGAATTGCATTCTGCTCACTAATAAAAATACGCAATAGACCAACGACATTGTCCAATATATAAAAGGAAGTTCCAACAATTGTGTGAGAATATTAGAAAATTAGAAATTGCCAGATTAAAGTTCATACCTGATCAAGCTACCAAGCTCTGCGTGAGAAATTAAAGCCAGCGCCAGCCACATCAACTACCCAGAATGATGATTCTACAGTTTTAAAAGGTCTGGTCCTGCAGTTAAACAGTGAGTATCTTGTTCTAGGGTATTACATCATCCCAAGCATCCAGTATAGGTAGTAAGATATGAGATGACGTGTGAAACAAACCTTGGTGGCTCATACTCCATAACAAGCAAAGGAATCTGGGTGTTGAACACCGACTCTCTCGACCTGTCCATTAAAATCCAATTCATAGTAAACCATAATCATAGAATCTGAATATTTTGTATAACAAAATAATACTGAAAAATCATGAACATCAGTCAAAGTTCATGGGCAGATTTGGGTCAAAACCCATAAATACAAGAGACTAACTTGAAATAAAGAAAATTTTATGTGATGTATGTGACCGTAAATAGTAAGATCACAATGTGCTCTTGTTTAGTTAAAAAGAAATACAACGTCCTGAAATATATGTCTATATAGTTTGCATGCCACTAAAGCATGGTACTGAATCTTATCTTAAATCTTTTCTGCCGTATAGCTAGGCACATAACTTGGATACTCTATAGTTAAATAATAGTTGACTGCAGATAAATTTTAGAAGTAAAGAATTATTGAGTAGATAGCATAGCATAAAAATAAAATAATGTTCCTCTGCAGCCTGATTGGATTTTCATCAAACACATTATAGGCATATATACAAAAGCATCTACACACACAAAAATGAGAAATTATGGGAAGTGAAAGAGAGAGGGAATGAGACAAATCAGAGCAAAAGAAAAGATAACCTTCAGCTGCCCATGGATTCACGATTGGGGGAAAACGTGTTTTACATCATGAGAGGACCCTGAACAAAAACATGATCACAATCAATGTGATCCAGTGGTGATATATACATACTAAGAGAGATATAAATCAAGGAAATGAATACGGCGTGCCTTGAGGGCGGATTACCAGCGGAGTGTGGCGATGTGCTCGCAAGATATGGACCCATTCTTCTATTAAGCTTCATCTTCTTCCTTTAGAATACACCTTCACCAAAACAGAGGGTAAAATCAAATAAGCAACCAAAAGACCAAATGCAGAATATGATTGAAAAAGAGAGAAAGGCCTAATTGAACTTGTCCTGGACCACGAACTGCAGCGGATCCGCAACCTCTTCTCTAATTCATGTATTCTTATGTTCATAAACCGATGGTGAACAATAAGAAGATTGCACAACCAAGACCAACATGTGCCCAATTCTGACATTAATTCAGATCTTGCTGAATAATTCCTCATATTGTCTAAACCAGGAACACATGGACGAACTGGGGATGAACAAATGAAAGCAGAGAAAAATCACCTAGGTCTTTGGACCGATGCCAGCAAAGAATGGAGGAATCTTGCGTTCTGAACCCGTCCTCCCCATAAACATATTTTCCAAACTTTTCAGTAAGAAGATTAATACTTCTAACAGAGATCATAACCAACCAGAAATAATCAGCAAAACTTATTTAGATCTCTTATTTTTAGTAAGCAAGCCATATTCATCCCAAATTTGTACCTGTAATTTTGTTCAGCAATAATTATTTAGAGCTCTGCTTTTTAGTTAGCAAGTTGACCATAATATAAGATGCAGAAATAGATTAATACACATGGGAGAACTACTTTACCACTGGGTAGCATGGAAAACCTTGAGAACAACTATCTCTATGTCGCTTCCAATCTGAAAAATGGGAGCTAATCTTATAGAGCTTGACATTAGAGAGATGGAGATAATACACACAGAGAGAGAGAGAGGAGTGGGGGACGAACCTGACATCGAGGTCGAGGAAGCGGTCGCACTTGCCCTATCTGCTCAACAAGGTGAGGCACTTCAACTTCCACCCCTCACCACCCAAGACCACAACCAATCCGCTCCCCCGTCTATGTCTCCTCTCCAGCGCTGCCCCTTTTCTTTGCTTGCTGGGAGGGCGACGGTGACCGGGGGGCAGAGTGGAAACCGCATCGGCGCCCGTGAATCTCCATTTGCGCAGATCTCGCGCTACACCGACGGCCGACGAGCTCCTTCTACCCGGTCCAAACGTGGAGGAAGTGGCGCAGGGGAGAGATGGATAGGGGAGGGGCGAGGAGCACCATCGATTGGGGAAGGCGGGCAGGCGACGGCGCGAGGTCGCTGCGGCGGCGGCTGAGCAGAGGAGACGAACCGGGAGGGGATTTTAGGTTGGCTACGTGGGGATAGGGCTGGGTTGGTTCTCTCGTCTGATTTGGTTTGTGAGAGATATTTTGGGCCAAGCCAATCCTCAAGTGACACGTGATCCAATTTTTAGAGACGAAGTTGGGCCAGCGCCCAACCCACGCGCGCAAGGTGGCCTAACGTGGATGGCCTCTCCATGCCCCATGAGAGTGCAACAATTATACCTTTAGATTCTACGGAAGGTTGGAGTTTTGATCGTTTCGGAAGGAAAAAACGTGTGGCTCCTGCACGTCGCTCCCGCGGGCGACGGCAGGGGCGAAAACCTAATCCCGCCTCCACCCGTCCTCCTCCTCCCCTCCTCCCCCGCCGCCGCCGGCCTGGGCCGCCGGGCAAAGCCCGCGTGGCGCCGGCGGCGGCGGGATCTCCCTTACCCGCGCACGCGTGGTCCTGCGCGGGGCAGGAGTGGTCGGCGGTGGTGCGGCTCGGGGCGCCTGCGTGCTCGGTCCGGCGGCGATGGCAGGGCATGGCGGCGACGGTCCCGGCGGAGGACGGGCTGGTGCGGCTCGTGGCCTTGGGCGGCAGCGGAGGGGGGTGGCGGGGCGGCTGCCGACGATGCGGCCCAGTTTGGGGCCAGGCGGGCCCCGATCTGGGCCAGAAGGGCCTCGGTCTGGGACAGGCGGTCCTCGGCCGGGGCCAGCTCCGGCGGACGTCCGCCCTGCTCTCTCCATTGTTGGTGCCAGGGCTGGGCCAGGTGGGCTCAGCTCCGGCGGTCCTCGGAGGCACGGTCTGAGCCGATCCTCCTCCGTTTGGGGGGTCAAAGCGGTGTTCTTGCGGGAGTGCAATGGCGAGCGCGAGGTTGCCGACAAAGTGTCGGGCTTGACCAGCGACATGGCGGCGTCGGGAACGGTGCGGCTTTGTCCCTGGGCGTCGCGGTGGGGGTGCTTCTCTGCGGCGGTTTGCGGTTTCGGCCGAGGCCGTCTTGCAAGAAGTGAGGTCACGGCGACGCCGCCCATGGTCTCTGGCTAGCGCATGGCGATTCGGTGGTGGCACGGTTAGGATTGGCACGGTGTTGCAGGTGGATGGCGACGGAGGCCTGGGCGCAGCTGCACAGTGGCACGGCTAAGGAGGCTTGATCGAGGCTCCGGCAGCGGCCGGGCCTGATCTTGGCTGAATCGGCTATGGTACTGTGTCCGGTCGGCGGGCACCTCCTGGTGGCGGAGGGCGGATCCCCTCCCCTAGGTTGTCGTGTGCTCTGATGGCTGCTGGCAACGGTGCCTCCTACTTTGTCCAATTCGCGTTGCGATGTGATGGCCGAGTCACGGGCTCGAGTTCGTGGGGATGCCGGGGCGGCCCCGGAAGGCGGACTGCGCGGATGGCTCTACGGCGGGCTACGTGGCAGCGGTGGTGGTCTCTCTCTTCGGTCATGAGGATGGCGTGGAGCGGACGGTGGGAGTTCACGGAGTTGGCGGCGCTTCGGCTTTGGCAACCCCCAGATCGTGTTTGGAGATCCCATCTTGGAGACAGCGGGCGACTAAGTTCTCGGGCGCGGTGTGCGGTTGCTTTCGAGCGAAAGTTCAGCGCCTCGGCGCCAATGACGGCGATGCCTGCGGGTGTCGTAACCCTCTTGGGGGCGTCGTTGTGGGTATCCGTCCCGCTCTACGGCTCCGGGTGAAAACCCTAGACCTCACGGTCTCGACGACGGCGGCGGAATGCGTCGTTACCCTCTTGGGGGCGTCGTTGTGGAGCCCCGAGTCGACTTGGTCTCACCTTAATGTCTTCGGTGGCAAGTGTGGGGTTTTCTGTGTTTTTCTTTCTTTCTTTGATCTGCTTTGTATGAGGTTCTTCTCTTCACCTTGTATCGGTTCGGCCGTTGTGTCTTTATTTATAAAGCGGGGCGAAAGCCTAGTTCGAAGAACATACTATTAATGCACTATAGCGCGCAAGAAAAAATAATGTACAGTACAAACGCATGGTGTGCTCACTATATGCTTAGTATGTGACCACTGATTGAGTTGTTGTCACATGTAGATAACCAAAAGATTAAAAAATAATACTAATATTTGGAACCACCCCATCCGCCCCTATTATAAGATGTTTTTATTACAAAACAATTACTCATATATCATTAAAACGAGGGCCGAGTTACACATTGCCTTTTATTTGCAAACACTTAGAATTTGTATTTCAAAATTTCAAAAAGTTTGGAACAAAAACAAGCATATAATAATTAGATAATGACGAATTAGAGAACTTTGTACTCCATAATGGCTTGATTGCACTCCACAAAAAGCAGGAAATTGCTTGATTGGTTAAGTGATTGCCTTATAAATCGCCAAACATATAAATTTTCTTTGGATATAAATGCAAAGTGATGAATTCGAGAATTTAGTTTGTTTTCAAATTTTGAACTCAAACAAGCTCTGTGGGGGAAAAAACTCAGGAGAAGACAATTTTAATACTACTATAATCTTTCATATTTTTAAACTAACCATTGGTGCTAAAAAAGTGAAGAGAGGAAAGAAATATGAAACAAGTGCAGCTAGCGCTCTCTGACTATGGACTATGGAACGTCCATGCCTCTAGAACAAGTATACTTACAAGTTTGAGTGTTTGACTATCACGCATACATGGCTGTAGATCGAATATGTAAGTCTGGCTATGGAGCATCCATGACCAAGTCACCTTCACTGACATAAATGCAAGTACTACAAACACTTGCTACAGTAATACGATTACACTCCAATCTTGTAACCAGTTCTTCACGGCTCTAGGCGGCCTAATAAGTTGTTAATCTCTTGGCCTTCGCCCCGCAATCACATACGGTGAGGCATGACAGTAAAACCTTTATTATCCAGAGTAGATTGCAGGCAGGGTCGACCAAGTCACCTTCACTGAGATTAATCCAAACTCGGTTTTTATTTCTTGAGTAACATGTCCATGGCTTTCTGCATTGAAGGTGCAACAATGTAGGCCGGGACTAGATGATGGTGCACCTACCTTGAACATCATACCTAGAGAAGAACAACTGGTTACAGCAACCACAAACCTCTTCAAGCCACGTGGCTCGGCGACGGTGCCTTCGAATATCCCGATCTCTGTCTTATACCCGCTGGTCAGACATTTGAGGGACATATCGAACATGTGTCGCACTTGTAGTATGTGAACCTCCACTGTCGCCTCGACAGCGCAGTTGAGACACGCCACGGTCATGTCGATCGCACCAGGGTCAGTGGGCATGCGCAACGTGAATGGCCGAGCCGACGCGTCCCAGAACTGAAACATGGACGCGCCATCGAGCAGCTGCAGGTCATCCTCTTCGTGCACGCCGTTCTTGATCCTAACGTCGTATTCCAGCAGAGTGGAGTCCAGCATCTCGATCCCTCTCCTCGGACCGGACATGGCGATGAGCGAACCTTTCTCCACAATAACAGGATCATCCCTGCTGATATTGACGATGTAGTTAAGGAGCGGATCCAGATTATCCCGCGCCGCTACGTATCCATACAACTCCACTTGTAAGGAGCCGGCGGCATCCGCGGGGAGTTTGACCACCTGTAAGGAGAAGAACTGGAGCATGCCGGTGGGATAATGCGTGCAGCAATATCCGCCGTCCTTGTGAAAGAGGCAGTCTGGCGTGGGATCGGACAGCGCCGTCGCGTCCAGCCGAGTCTCACCACGGTCTGCGATGCGGTAGTCTTCTTTCCAAGGATAGTGATCCATGCCCCTGTAGATGGAACCGTCACGGTGCATGCTTTTTCGAAGTCTACTGTAGTCCCTGGTAGCTAATTCCTCGTCGTCCATGGCCTCTTCTTTGGGCTCTCCTTCGTCGTGGGCAATGATTTCGGTCGAATGACCGTCTGCCGTGGTTGGGTCTTCCTCGCGTCCAGTGATCGCGTGCACAATCCGGCTCCATCTATCGGTTTTGGTAGACTTGTGCTCCTTATAATCGCCTCGTAATGATCGAGTGAGGATGGACATGCCCCGAGACGCCGCCGGGAGCGGGAAAGCTCGTCGAGCGGATGCCATGAAAGAAGAGAGGAGGGGAGGTCGCGACGGAGATGAGAGGCGGCGCATTGGGGTTGGAGCGGCGGCGAGGTTGGAGCATTGGGAGAGAAGTGGAATAGATCGAGCAGAGGGTTTGCATCTAGATCTTGCGCGATGGCGGCAAGGTAAGGTGAATTCTGGATTGGGGTAGTGGGTCCATGCGTACGTCTCTTCGCACATATCCGGCTGTTTTCTTTGCGTGAGACGCGAGTAGGAGCCGAGCCATGCACACCGCATGGTGACATGACCGCGAGTTGTGATTTTTGAACGTAGCACTATCTATGTAATGTTGGCACGGATAAGTGGCTTACCAAATCAAGTAATCATGTACAGCTCCTCATCGATCACTAGTTCACCACTATCTCTACTACTTAAAAAGACTGAAGTGGTTCCTTATTCTGCCAATACGTTTCGTAGTTTTGGTCGTCCCACTCGTCGTCCTTCGTCGTCCTATGTAAAACGATACTCACTCGCGTTGCTACCGCACAGATGGGCCAAGCCCAACTAATCCGTTTCCCAAGCACCACTACCTCGCCTCCTTTGCATCTCTCAGGAACCACCGCTTCCTAGGGTTTGGCCCTGCCCCGCTTTCTTCCACGCCGCCGCTCGCCAGAACCTCGGCCGCCGCTGCTCGACCACGTCGACTACCACCTGCCCGCCGCCGCTCGCCACGATCTTGCCCGCCGTCGCTCGCCAGGATCTTGCCCGCTGTCTGCTCGACCACGTCGACTACCACCTAGCTCTCAATTTCTCTCCCCCAAATCCCCCAATCCTCCGCCCGTCGCCATCCACTCCCCAATCGCGGAGCGCCCGTCTTCCTCGCCACGGAGCTCTCGGCGCGAGACGAGGAGGCCGCCGAGCACAACGACGTGGCGCGCGGGTAGGGCGCCGCCAGGCGGTCTCACGCTCCCAGCACCCCCGAGCTCGTCAGGCAGGAGGGGTTGCTGGAGCTTCGCCCTCGACGGCGATGGAGCGGCACGCGAAGGCGCGCGGGGGCGCCAGCAGCGCCTCGACGTACCGCCTTCCACCTCGAGCTTCACCTTGATCTTGCGTCGTCATCCTCATCGGGAGCAGCGCCGCCTCTGCTTCGTGCAGCCATCCTTCAAGCTCCTCCCTTTCACCCTCTCCCTCAAGGCCGCCAAGGTCATCCTCGACCTCACAAGCCAGGTAAGGGCACTTGTAGCCTCCTGCGTGTTTTTTTCTGTTATTGATTTGTCTCCTCCCCTCTCCTATCCACTCCCCATCATTTCTCATGTTTGTTTCTGTATACGTTTTGTATCTATGCATATAAGGTATTTGTGGAAAATCCAAACTCTGCAGGTTCACATTGGTTCCTTTTTATGCCATATTGTATACTCAATAATTTATTTTTTCTGATATTTTCCTACAATTAACGATAACTTAACCATATTAGATTTTCCTCTCTCTGTCATGTGATTTTCGTTTGCAAGTTATCACTAATGAGATTTATGAGTAAATTGGTAGGAACATAATATGTGTCATATTGTTTGAGACACCCATCAAATGATATCTCTGAATGGAAACCCATGTACAGGTCTCTAGGTGATGTGTCGGTCTTGCTGATTAAGAGCAGTGTTGTTGTGTTGATGAAGAGTAGGGTCAACAGGGTGTTTAGGATTCAAGCAAATTATATCCAGGTAACTCATTACGCTGCATATGATACTTTTGAACTTATATAGTGGCATAGTTTCACCACATCTTGACGAGAAGATCAATGATTTTATGTTGAGTGTATGCTTGGTTAGTGTTCTTGTGGCTCTAGATTGTCACTCACTGGGTGGTTATGGCCTATGCTTTTACAATTTGGACCTGCTATGTACTTTTGAAGGAGTATGAAATAGCCGCGACCATGAGGCTGTGCTTTTTTGCTTCAGAGAAACGCTGACCGGATCCAACATCGAGCCGAGCTGGGTTGACCTCCAAACACCGCTGCATCACAGGAGAGGACCGAAGTGAGTATTTCCTTTTCCAGTCGATCATTTTTAGGCACCATTCCCCCCAGATTTTGAGTTCTAATCACTTTTCGATGAACGCCTAATTTTCTTTCATTTTGGGTTCAGATGTAGCATATTTTCCCATCTACCAACTCATTCATCTATTCCATTATTTATCTGTAGATTGTCTGCTCTTTTTTTGTCCCGAACATGGGTCTCGACTGCTGAATTGTTTGAAATATGCCTACTGGATTATGACCCTGCTTCAAATTATGGTCATCAGACATATAGAGCAGGTGAGTGTTTCCTTGTGTCCCGTTACTAATTTTTCACAGTTCATACTAGATAGCATAGTACATAGCATAGTAGTATGGTTCAAGCACATGACAAAAAAATGAAACTCATGTACACAAATTCTAGAATATGGGAACTGACTAAACTGTTGATGCACTCTTGACAGGAGTTCGCAATGATTCACGACAATACCGGTACTTCAACATCCCCAAACAAGTAAGCAGCTGTTGCTGTTGGTTATGATTAAATATGTGAGCAGAGTAATTTGGAGGGCACCAGATTTGTCCCCAAGGCACATCATTGTGGTGGAGCGGTGAAATCTCCCCATAGGTTGCACATAGCAAGAATTGTTGCGGAGGTTGTCAGAGCTGCTGAATCGCAGCGGATCCTTATTTTTTGGGGTTTAGCTTTGAGTCTTTCTCTGGCTCTAAGCTAGAGCGTTTTGCTTGCTGTTGCACTTAAAAAGTAAGAAGCCTATAGAAAATGGGTCTCGCAATTGAATTTACAGTGCAACTGAATTGGGCTCTTCTGTTTTTGCGATTTATATAGATACTTCGGGTCTTTTTATTTTGGACGTTGTCCTCATCGGTGCAAGTTTTGGAATTTTGGCGATGTCTTGATTAACACACAGCCGTACTAACTTGGGATACACTGTTGTGCTGGACCTTTATTCTGGTGTTCATTCTGTTAAGGCACATTGGTAAATATTTGTTGCTCGCAAGGGTACTGTGACTGTTTGTTATCTCATCTTTAAAAGATTCAAGGCCATCGGGCGATATGTCATTGATTTTATATTCTCATGACTGAAACTAGAAACCTTTTACAGGACGACAACAATGTGTCCTTCACTTCGGTACCAAAGATTCTTCGAGCATGATGGAGCATCTGCGGTTCATGCAAGGTAAGCATGGTTTAAGCAAACAATTCTTTAGCATTCAGATATTGCAGTGACCTATCTTTGGATCATAATATTTGTCAGTTATCTTCACTTGAATTGTTTATAATTTACAGAGCAAAAATAATTTGTTGCTAGCTGTCCTCTTTCGTTGTCTGGCCGATCAAGATTAAGTCGCAATGATCATGATTTAGGTTTCATGCCGTGGGAGGTGATCTCCAGTGTTACGTAAAACCAATGGTAGTGCATCTTAAGCTTGATACTGCAAGTAAACAAACACCAGTCTGCTAACAATGAAGTAATATATTTAGAATAGTTGATGCTCGTAAGATATTTAATTATTCTTCTGTAGTGTCATTCCCAATTGTCAATAGTAACATACCCGCCTCTTTCTCTGTAGCTAAATATCTTCTTGATAAACTTGCAGTCAAAGCCTTGGTAGATCCAAGAGCTAAAAATCTGCAGGCAAAGCTCCGGTATATGTTTCTTCTGGTCATGTATGTTGTGATGCATATTACACAACTTTATTTCTACCCTGATGTATAAAGCATGTATTGCTGATGTTATGATTGGCTAAATTTGAAACGGTGATGGCCCTAGACTGGGATGCTTTATCTTTATACTGATCTTTTACCACGAAACAACATCATTGTTTCAGCATTTAGTTACCATTTTTGTGTGTGCATGCAGTCTAGAGTAAGTACCGAACACGATCTGCTACATTCTTGCTTTTCCTGATATACTCTTTTTTTTCACAATACTGTCTTCGCTTTGCTTAATGTTGCCTCCACTTTACCTCACTTTATATCCTCCTATTCCAGAAATTGGTTGAGTATGAAACAACTAAGATGATATTGGTTTGTAGACCCCTAATATTTTTTTTTCATGTGCCGGCGAGTTCAGATTTGTGTACTGCTTATGGCTTCTTATAAGCCATACTTAGTGATCTGGGGTCAATAACAAGAAGTGACTCGATTATGCAATTCATTTTTGTTGTAATGCATCTCAGTTCTGTTATTTTCCATTTGTTCAACCAAGAATTATATTGTTCTTACCTTTTATCTGTGTGACATGTTTTGTGAATGACTAGCTAAAGAAATCACCTTGGATGATATTTGTTTGCTTCCATTACAGGATTCTAAAGCACTTCTTTTACTTCAGGGACACTTATTTCTAAAGCACTTCCTTGCATAAGATTGAATCTGAAGCTTTTAGTTCTACCAATACATTGTACCTATCGCCTTCCTCGAAGGAGCATAGTAATTGTTTCTCATTCCTTATTTTCTATGAAAATTAATTGCATATTTGTTTGCTAGAGTGATGCCCGTGAATGACTGATTATGGTTTGGACTTTCACAATCCGAACTAATGTTTGATGTGACATGCTATTCACTAATTTTATCCTTCTCTGATAACTACATACAAGCGGAATTTTTCTGGAGTTAAAAGCTTTGACATGTTTGCTTATCTCCTTGCTGAAACAGAAGTACATAAAGTTTGGATCAGGGGTGGATTGAATATGGGGACCCCTGGGGTCCATGAATCCAGAGCAACCTGGCCCGTCTTCTTCCGCATGTTTTGATAGGGGTGGATCGAAGATTGACTTTGGCCCGGCGATGCCGGTTCAGGTTAGTTCATGCACATCCCATCCTGCTCAAGGCTGCTTGATATCTCGCTCCGACCTGAGGTGCACGTGTTCCCCCCTTGTCTCCAGCGTGATTTGGTAGATCCGTGTTCGGGAGTGAGGTTGGAGGCACACTGGTCTGGGGCTGTCCATGCTGGGATGTTACTTTCATTCATTCAACTTTTGTTATTCAGCTCTTTTTTCCCGTTTCCCAGCGACCCAGTTTATCATGTTATGTTGGAGGTTTCGCTGCTATCTGACAACATCATATATTGCGTATTTTAGGCTGCATATTTGTGTTTTATGAAACAACCAATCAGGTTTTCAAATTTATTTGCCCATTTGGTCAAATTTGTAAAGTTATTAGGATGCATTATGTGAACAATGCTGAGAAACAGTATTTTACATGACATGGCTAATGTTGCATCTACTTATTTATATTTTACCTTTTACAAAGAAAATTTTCGATTCAACGAACGGCGTGTGGAAAGGTCATCTTATGTGCATCCAGGTTGTGCAGACCTTTGAGCATTGCCCCATGAACATCACACATCTCATGTTGTAGCTTAGGGTACAGTGTTGCCTCAATTGTCACTGAATGCGACCAAAAACAAACTCTATTTGCTGCTGCCATGGTTTAGGAAGAGTATTTGTCTGTAGAAAGGTTCAGTCTGCATCGCTTGAAGCTGATGTAACTAATTAATATCAGCTTTCAAATGATACAGGGTCTATGGCCTTTGGTTCTGAAAATTCTGCACATGGTAAGATGCCTGCCTTTATTTGGCTGACAGTTACAATCGTTTGAATGTAAAAGTAACCAAGGAGGTCTAATTAAGTAACTTAAACAAAAGAGACACAGATTTGTACTCAGATGTCTATTCCAATATTTGATTTTTATCATGGGGGATGATTAGAACAAAGGTAAAGAATGGTTTGTTGTCTACCTGAAATATTCTGTATATGTGGCATACATGTTATCTATACAGCTTTGTACTCAGATGTCTATTCAGTTTCTTGATTTAAAGCATGTCTCTGATGTTTAGTCTCTCCTCGTGTATTTTCAGAACAAGCCCTGCTGGAATGCCCTCCAACTGAAGTACTTTGTGGCAGTTCCAAGCAATTCGTCCCATGCACGCAACCCAATGCACACGCCGTCGCTGACGTCGCCATGCCAGGGGTGAACGAGTTCCACACGGTTTCTCTTAAATTTATGGAAATTGCGTCTCAAGGGAGGAGATTGGGGAAGCATGTTGTCAACCAATTTCTGTCCAGGTTAGGAATCCTATAAATGATACAATCACTTCTTATTATTGTACAATCAGTTATGTGCATGGAAGTCCGGTTCCTTTTCCAAAGTGCAAGTTTGCATTGTTCATTGGACAAATCCTAAACCCGTAATTGTAGTTAACTTTCTGTAGAATGGAAATTATTCCAAAGGGAGTTAAAAAATGAATACATGTGTGCAAGTGATGATTTATGTCTATTGTGTGCGTCATATCCAAGAAATGCACTCAAAAGTTTAGCTTGAGAAGTATAGTTTACCAATTGCACGTTTAGAATAATTCATTGAAATTTTTGATTTAGCTCAAACAAGCACTTGAAGATATATTTTCCTGCAAGTACAGATGCTTCTGAGTTCCTCCCTCTTGTCCAGCTGCCGGTGCGCTCGTCCAAATCTGACGTTGAGTGCGAAGCTGGTCTGATGAGCTATGGCGTGAGGAGCATATGGTGGCACTCGGAGTGAGACGATGTGATCTGAGTAATAATTTGCCGATGCTCTGTATCATTGAACAGGTTTAATCTAGACTTATGCTAGCATCTCCCCAAGCTGCCAATGATGATGATTATGATATAGTTTTTGCCTTTTTGGTATCACTGGATGGTGATGATCCACTATTGACATAGTGCAGTTGCAAAGTTTAGGTGTATGTTTCCTGAGACATGATCCTTTCCTTTTGTTGCTTACTTGTCGAGATGTAAGTGTTTGGTTCATACATCATTGATCCTTTCTTTTTTCGTGAGACATGATTAATGCTTAGCTGACCACATTTTTGTTCAGATTCAAAAGATACACACCTTACTTTTTTTTTGTTTGCTTTACTTTGCTCCTGGTTTATAGTATATTGACTAACCTTTGCGGGGAGATTAGGTTAGAAGCTTTATGTGATGCCATTTGTCTAATCTTCTTACTAGGCCGAAGAGATGCTTAGAGATGCAAGCGGGGCGGGATGGCGGACAATAGCGCAGTAAGAATGCAGTGTTAATTTCACAGCTGTGTTGGGTTAATTACGAACTAATTGATGAGTTTCGCGGGAAATGAAGGACATTGCGTGCATCCTAGAGATGTTATATTATATAATAATGATTAAAAATACATGAGTTGATGAAACTGGTCTTGCTTACAAAATTCACTGTAAACCTCAATGTTGCTATTTTGATGACCCTTAAATTACTCCTCCCTTCTGTTTCTAGAACATAAGAAATTTAGGGTTAATTTTTTATGTGAATAAAAAAGTTAACCAATATACTAGCCAATGCAGTTCGTGCGAGACACTTGAGAAGAACACATTAATCTTGTATGTCGTAATAATAATTCACCCGAACTATGCAATACTTGCATGTTACAATGGATCAATGTTGAGAGAAGGGAGAAGTCAAAGCAAAAGCATGTAGTAGTGGCGCACATAATCACGGAGCGCGTTGTGGAGGTATGGGTGCTAACCGATTTTTGCGACACGTCTCAGTTGTGCCAATGTGAACTTGTTTTTGGCTTCTGTACGGTGTTGATTTTATCCCGTTGCAACGCACGGGCATTTGTCCTAGTTGTTTAGAAAAATAGAGATGTTCTTGGCGAAGAGAATAGTTAATAGTTAATCGATACTACATCATGTACATCGAACAATACGTATACTTTTAATCAAAAGTCAACAATATCAATCTTATACATAAAAATTAAACATCTGCAATATTGAACAAGTACACACTAAAAATATTACATATAGTGGATCTATTGATATAGATTTGGTTTTGAGGATGTTTAATTTTTTGTCTAAAAAATTAATCGAACTTACATGATGTTGACTTTTCACTATATGACTTGATTTATGGAACGAAGAGAGTTAGATTATGTCTAACACATTATTTATTTGCTCTATATTTGTATAAATTTGTGAAACACAGAGGCCAAGACATCAAACCCCAGGTCTAGGGAAGCCCCATTTGATCCTGAGAAAATAATTATGGAGATGCCTTTAAAATAGAAATTTTAGGCATGAAAATGTTGGACTCAGAGAAAGACTATTTGCCTGAGATGGAGAGCGGTGGTTCTGCGGGCTTTGTCTTCCTCCTTGGATATGCCAACATGAATGGTGCGTCACGGCCGAATTGCTTCGTTGCTGGCAGCCAACTTACAACAGTGTAGTCCGAGCGATGGAGTTGGTGATGAGGTTTAGGGGATGGATCCTTGAATCTACTAGATTTCTATGCTGGCATGTGTGCGAAGTGAGCAAAGAGCGGGTTCCACTCCATTAAGACATGTTTTTGATGATTATTAAGCAAACAATAACGGTGTTAATGCTAAAAAGAAGAACACCTTGCAGGTTAAGCCATTGTTGTATGCTGCAAGGTTGACCAAGTCACCTTCACTGAGATTAAGGCAAACTCGGTCTTTATGTGTTGAGTAACATGTCCATGGATTTCCGCCTTGAAGGAGCAACAATGTTGGTCGGGAGTCGATGGCAGTCCGGCTACATTGAACTTCAAATCCATGTAAGAATGGCTCGCTACAGCAACTACGGACCTCTTTAAGCCACGGGACTCAGCAATCGCTCCATCAAAGAGAACGATTTCCTCATCCTTAAACCCACTGGTCAAACATACGAGAGACAAGTTGAAGCTGCTTTGTACTTGGAGTATGGCAACCTCCACGGTCGCCTCAACCGCAGACCGAACACGCGATAAAGTTAAGTCGATGGTGCCAAAGTCTCCCGGGGTGTCCAATTTGAACGGCCAACCCCATGAGCCTTGGTTGCCCAACATGGATGCGCCGTCGAGTATCTGTAGGTCATCTTTTTCGTGCTGGCCTACTTTGATCCTCATGTCGTATTCGACCAGAGTAATTTCCATACAGTCTATCCCCACCTCTATCCCCCGCTTTGGGCCAGTCATCGGGACGAGAGAACCCTGCTCCACGACGAGGGGATCATCCCTACTAATATTGACGACGTAATTGAGGAGCGGATCCAGATTATCACGCGTGGCTACGTATCCATAGAGCTCTGCCGAGCCAGCATCCTGTGGAATTAGTTTAGCCACCTGTATCGAGAAGATCTGCAGCATGCCGGTAGGTCTATGTCTCCAACAATCTCCAATGTAGCGGCCGCAATCTGGCGTGGGATCCGTGAACATCATCGGCTCCAGCCGAGTCTCGCCACGGTCGGCGACGTGGAGGTATTTTTTCCAGTAGAAGTAACCCAGGCCCGTGTAGATGGAACCATCACGGTGGCTGCTGCTCTCCTCTATGCTGTTCGTAGCATACTCGTCGTGTCTGTGTGTGTCTTCTTCGTCGTCCTCGACGGCAACGATTTCAGTCGGGCGATCAGGGATCACGTACCGGTTCCAAATCCGCCTCCATCTACGACGTTTACGAGGAGACTCGTCTCCTCGTAACGAGCGGCTGAGGACGGCCATGTCCCGGCGACATTGGTGAGGAGATCGGGGAACAGGCGGATTGGACGACGCCGCCAGGAACGGGAGAGCTCGTCTAGGATATGCCATGGAAGAAGATAGTTGAGGCCTCGAGGCAATTGAGAGGCGGCGCATGGGGGCAATAGGAGGAGGCGGCGACGTTAGGGTGCGGAGGGAGACGGGGAATGTATCGAGGGAGGATTTGAGTCTGAGGCGGCGCCGGGCAGGGGAATGGGCCTAATCCACGGCTCCTGGTGGTGCATGTCAACTGTCGTGTTACTTTGGTACGTCGATCTTGGGATGACATCGGGACTTTTTGACCCGATCAGAGAGCAATCGTGCTGAATTCTGGTGGCATCTTGGGATGACATCAAGAGCTTGGACCGGCCATGATGAGGTAAAGATCAGCCCGTAACTCTAGCATTACGTCGACATCTTGCCGGCCGGCGCCCAAAACAAACAAACTAGTGCAGTATTATAGGCCAGGCCAGGACGCGAGAAAAGAAAAAAAAAATGTACACGTATGTGGCCCTCCTCCGAGGTCCAGGCATGAAAACGAACAAACTAGTACAAGCTATACTTTTGTGATTACAAGATATAATAGGTTTGTTAGCATTACTTAACTATTATCTATATTTACTTGGCAAATTTTGTAGCTCATAAAAATTGCTAAGGTAGCTAGGGGATCAGCTGAGCAAGTGTAGAGCTCTATGGATACATTGTTGCACGGGATGAACTCGATCCGCTCCTTAATTACGTCGTCAACATTAGCAGGGATGATCCCATCGCCGTGGAGCAAGGTTCTCTCATCTCCATGATTGGACCTAAGCGAGGGATAGAGGTAGGGACTGTATGGACATTACTCTCATCGAATATGACACGAGGATCAAAATAGGCCAACAAGAAAAGGATGACCTACAAATACTCCATGGCGCATCCACGTTAGGCGGGTACTTCTCATCGGGTCGGACATTCAAATTGGACACCCCTGGAGACTTTGGAACGTATGGCATAACTTTCTCGCGTATTCAGCATGTAGTTGAGGCAACCATAGAGGTTTTCATACTGGAAGTCCAAAGCAGTTTCAATTTGTCTCTCATTTGTTTGAATGGTGGGTTTATTGAGGAAATGATACTCTTTGATGGAGCCACTGCTGAGTCACGTGGCTTAAAGAGGTCTGTGGTTGCTGTAGCGAGCCATTCTTATTTGGATTTGAAGTTTAATTTAGGCGCACTTCCGTCTAGCTCCAATCAACATTGTTGCTCCTTCAAGGCGGAAATCCATGGACATGTTACTCAAAATATAAAGACCGAGTTTGCGTTAATCTCATTGAAGGTGACATGGTCGACTTTGCCTTTCGGCTAAGGTTTGGTCTATGTTAGTGATGTGCGGGCCAAGAGATCTATAACTTAGGCAATCTAGTTTCCTGGTCTTGTGTTGTTTTACATTTGTTTCTTCTGTTCCTAATGTTACCATTACAGGTGAGTTAAAAATATGAAGGAATTCCTTAGCTACACATCCACATACGTCTTCTCTGTTTGTTTTCAATGGACTAGAAGTACGAAAAGGATGAAGGGTCACTAGTGGAAAACGGGGCTATAGGCCCGGTCCATTTGGGCCTTCAGTCCCGGTTTCCAAACCGGGACCAATTAGGCGGGACTAAAGGGTCCCCCTTTAGTCCCGGTTCAAAGTTGCACCGGGCCTAAAGGCTGCGCCACGTGGTGTGGCCAGGGAGCTCGCGGTGGATGGCCTTTGGTCCCGGTTCGTGGTACGAACCGGGCCTGTGTTTCTCTGCCGCGGCAGAGAATTGCTATTTCTCTGCCGCGGGACAGAGTTTCAGCAATGCATATATATCATTCAACAAAGCACAAAAAATCGTCGTGAATATATATAGACATCGTCAACAGTACACGTAATGCATGCATATTTACAACATAAAGTCGGATCTCTTTACTAAATCTATTAGCTTCTACGAAGTTGCTCAACAAATAGCTATGACTTTCCTATAGTGCTCTCCACCTGGGGTAAGGACCTCGGTAAGAAAGAATCCCGCGATTTCCTCTTGAACTGCTCGTATTTGATCCTCCGTTATGAGAGTGTCCCGCAGGCGTTTCATCTATATTTAAAAAAGGAGATCATCAATATATGAATGGAACTCAATACAATAGATGGTACTAATTAAGATAATTGTGAGAATTTGTTATCGTACACGAGTGTGGTGTATACGGGCATCCCCACCCTTGGGACAGGCCATGTCACGAATGAAGGTGCAGACGTAGTATCCACATAAGTTATTCCCGGGTTCCTGCCTCATACACTTTACGAAAAAATAGTTCGATCAAACTAATAATCAAGCATCGTATTGAAAGTAAATATCATATATAGAGTTTCACGGACATAGATATATAGTACTACTTACAGGGTAATCTTGAAATGTAAGCTCCGGTTTCCATGTACCCGGAACAGTAGTGATGAACCGTTTCCAGGCCCTGCCCGGCAAAAAATAATGAGTAAATGAGTTATTGATTAGTTGATGATATCGTCGAATTAGAACAAATGAAGATGCCAATACGAAATTGATTGAAATTACCTCTAGAGGATGGCAGCCATGTCCACCCATTCCGCATATTCGTTACGTTTCGAGTCCATGACATTTACGACTCCTTTGTGAAGATCAATGATTAGGAGAATAAAGTGGAATCTGCACAAGCATAGCTCAATGATTACGAGAATAAAGTGGAAGGTGCACAAGCATAATGTATGTTATATATAACACTAACTTGAAGTTGTAGGGAAAGAATATATCCTCTTTGTTTGCTTGCTTCACTAAAAACATTACCATGTTGTCCTATGTGTCCTGGGCGTAGTCTCGAACCGTAACTTCATGAACTGTGTCTGGGTCTATGAACCCCAGCGGTAGGAGCTTGCCTCTTTTGCATTCGAGCTTCTTCATTCTGCATAATTAAATGTATAGCGTACACAAAGAATATAGTGAGGATAATTGTTAGTGCAAATATGAATGAGCGCTGAGCTATAGACTTAATTACATAAATAAATCACTTACAGGCAGTAGCAACTGATGACAATTTTGTTGAGGGCGTCTTGATTGAATAACTGAAACAGTTCTTCTAACTCAAGGTTTATCTCCTCGACCCCCCGGAAGTAATGCTCATCTCTAAGATATACCGTGATGTAGCGATCACCTCTTCGACAGGCTTTCAGGTACCAGTCATGCAACCTTCGCATCTGAGTCCCTAGACGCGCGAGCTCGCCAGGTTTGACGAGATCTTTTCTGTATCTATACTTGTTTACCACTTGAGCCGTTGGATAGTAATCTTCGTACTCAACTGATGCTCCCTGAGCTCTAGCCTCCCGTTCGATCATCGATGTGGAATAAACATCTTCTTCGGCGCAAGAAACGCCTTTTGCTCTTCAGTCTGCTCATGTGGTAACAACTCTGGAGTTTGTGCCCTCATCGGAGTTGATGATCTCTTCGGAGTTGTAGGAGGTGCCGCGGTTAGCTTCCTCTTTTGCTTAGGTGGAGGCTGCGGAGTCTCCTGACGAGGAGGAGGAGGCGGCGGAGTATTTTCACGCGGAGGAGACTGCTCATGCACAGGGGAATCATCATCGCGCAGAGGAGAATCATCAAGCGGAGGAGACTCCGCAGGTGGCGGAGGAGGCGGACTGCTTGGTGGCTTCTCACCTTTTCGCAGGAAAGCCAATCTTCCACGGAACGGAGCCTTCTGTGCCTCGTGTTCGTCCGCCGTGTTCTTTGTTCCCAAGGGCGCGTGTCAGCTCATCGTTCTCTCTTTCGGGCTGGAACCTCCCCTCCTCCACGTCCT